>NW_019944112.1:39883-54363 GCF_002910315.2 Salvelinus sp. IW2-2015
ACGGCAACTGCTCGGCCTCCGACCGCAAGGCACACAGAGGGTAGTGCGTACGGCCCAGTACATCACCGAGGCCAAGCTTCCTGCCACCCAGGACCTCTATACCAGGCGGTGTCAAAGGAAGGCCCTAAAAATTGTCAAAGACTCCAGCCATGAACTGTCTATCTGCTACGCACGGCAAGCGGTACCGAGCGCCAAGTCTAGGGTCCAAGAGGCTTCTAAACAGCTTCTACACCCAAGCCATAAGACTCCTGAACAGCTAATCAAAGTCTACCCAGACTATTTGCATTGAACCCCCCCCCTCTTCTACGCTGCTATTACTCTCTTGTTAGTATCTATGCATAGTCACTTTAACTCTACCTACAGTGTACATATTACCCAATTACTCGACCACGTGCCCCCCACATTGTCTCTGTACGGACCCCAGTATATAGCTGTGTATTTTACTGCTGCGCTTTAAATATAGTTATCTTACTCTTACTTTTTTTAAGGTATTTTCTTAAAAACTGCATTGTTGGTTAAACTCTACTACAGGATCGATGGGTGGGTCTCCGCTGACGTGTGAGCTAACGTAGCTAATGTGATTAGCATGAGGTTTGTAAGTAACAAGAATAATTCCCAGGACATAGACATATCTGATATTGGCAGAAAGCTTAAATTCGAAAAAACACATTTTTTTTCTATGTATTATCTTTTACCAGATATGTGTTTATTTCTCTACATTAATTTCACATTTCCACAAACTTCAGTGTTCCTTTAAAATGGTATCATGAATATGCATCCTTGCTTCAGGTCCTGAGCTACAGGCAGTTTAGATTTGGGTATGTCATTTGAGGGGAAAAATGAGGAAAAATGGGGGGAAATGGCGGATCCTTTAAGAGGTTTTATATTTATATTATATTTATATTAAGAAAGCGAAGGTTCCACTCTTTACATTAGGGGAGCGAGGTTCCACTCTTTACATTAGGGGAGCGACGGTTCCACTCTTTACATTAGGGAGCGAAGTTCCCACTCTTTACATTAGGGAGCGAACGGCTTCCACTCTTTACATTAGGGGAGCGACGGCTCCACTCTTTACATTAGGGGAGCGACGGCTCCAACTCTTACATTAGGGGAACGACGGCTCCACTCTTTACATTTAGGGAACGACGGTTTCCCACTCTTTACATTAGGGAGCGACGGTTCCACTCTTTACATTAGGGGAGCGGAACGTTCTCACTGCTTTACATTAGGGAGCGACGGTCCACTCTTACATTAGGGGAGCACGGTCACTCTTACATTAGGGAGCGACGGCTCCACTCTTTACATTTAGGGGAGCGGACGGTTCCACTCTTTACATTAGGGGAGCGACGGTCCACTCTTTACATTAGGGGAGCGACGCCCTCCACTCTTACATTAGGGGGAGCGACGGTCCACTCTTTACATTCAGGGAGGACGTCACTCTTTACATTAGGGGAGCAGTCACTCTTTACATTAGGGGAGCGACGGTCCACTCTTTACATTAGGGAGCGACGGTTCCACTCTTTACATTAGGGAGCGACGTCTCCACTTTTACATTAGGGGAGCGACGGTTCCACTCTTTTACATTAGGGGAGCGACGGTTCCACTCTTTACATTAGGGGAGCGACGGTTGCACTCTTTAAACATTGGGGGAGCGACGCGTTCCACTCTTTACATTAGGGGAGCGAAGGTTCCACTCTTTACATTAGGGGAGCGACGGTTCCACTCTTGTACATTAGGGGAGCGACGGTTCACTCTTTACATTAGGAGCGACGTTTCCACTCTTTACATTAGGGGAGCGACGGTTCCACTTCTTACATTAGGTGGAGCGACGGTTCCACTCTTACATTGGGAGCGAAGTTCACTCTACATAGGGAGCGACGGCTCCACTCTTTACATTAGGGGAACCGACGGTTCCACTCTTTACATTAGGGAGCGACGGTTCCACTCTTTTACATTAGGGGGAGCGACGGTTCCCACTCTTTACATTAGGGAGCGACGGCTCCACTCTTTACATTAGGGGAGCGACGGCTCCACTCTTTACATTAGGGGAACGACGGCTCCACTCTTTACATTAGGGGAACGACGCGCTTCCACTCTTTACATTAGGGGAGCGACGGTCCACTCTTACATTAGGGAGCGACGCGTGCCACTCTTTACATTTAGGGGAGCGAAGGTTCCACTCTTTACATTAGGGGAGCGACGGCTTCCACTCTTTACATTAGGGGAGCGAAGCGTTCCACTCTTTACATTAGAGGGAGCGAAGGTTCCACTCTTTACATTAGGGGACGACGGCACCTTAATTAGGGAGCGACGGCTCCATTCTTTAAGAGTTTCACTTCTTTGTTGTTGTTGGTGTTTTAAAAGGAAAAAAAATCTAAAAATGACTATCTCTCAGACTATATTCCCATTGCTAACGTTATAGTTATTGCTATTCCATTACTTCAGTTTCATTGCATAGTTTCTGTAATCTGGTGGCCAGTCAGTGTATGAAAAGAAAGATGAAAAGATATTTAAATTCTTCCCATCACGGACCTGTAGAGCTGAGACACCAGGTGGGTGCATAATGTCAAGTAGAAACAGGCAGTACTCAGAACCTCGAAAACACGGCCCTCTAGCCGCTGTCCTCTAAATTCTACGAGCGAGAAATTACGATGTAATGTAGCTAGCCAACAGGTGTTGATGTGTAAATCAAGCAGTCTTGTAGAATACGACGCTGTGTAAAACACAAACTCTGGTTAAAGTGAACGGGATATGACGTACATTTTACAAAAGCCGTATTCCTTCTAGCCATGACCAGGATGGAGAGACGGTCTTTTGCCCACACGAGAAAACGACCCCCCTCCCACTATAAAGGTTATGTGCAAATAAATGCCGAAACTAAGGTATGTGGTAAACACAGGCTTAGAGTATTTATACGTTTTGTTCGATGAGAATCTTCATCAGCTAACGATAGTGTTTGTGTTCATTAAAAGAATGTATGTACTTTTTTTTTAAGCACAAAGGCTTCATAATTCATTAGGTAACGTTAACTGGCTGCTATTATCTCATAGAACAAAACGTATACGATCTCCTAAACCTGTGTTTACCCAGACCTTATTCGGCATGTTGATTTGCCACATAACCTTAATTAGTGGGAGGGGGGCGTCTTTTCTCGTGTGGCAAAAAGACCGTCCTTCTCCATCCTGGGTCTATTCGGCTAGAGAAGTAATACGGGCTTTTGTAAAAATGTACGTCTCATACTCCGTTCACTTTACCCAGAGTTTGTCTGTTTTACAACAGGCGTCGGTATTCTACAAGACTGCTCTGATTTACACATCAACACCTTGTGGCTAGCTACATTACATTTCGTAAATTTGCTTCGCTCGTTAGAATTTAGTGAGGGACAGCGGCTAGAGCGGCCAGTGTTTCAGGTTCTGAGTACTGCACTGTTTCTACTGGACCATTATAGCACCCCACCTTGGTGTCTCAGCTCTACAGGGTCCCGTGATGGGAAGAATTTAAAATATCTTTTTCATCTTTCTTTCATACACTGACTGGCCACCAGATCTACAGAAACTATAGCAATAAACTGGAAGTAATGAAATAGCAATAAACTATAACGTTAGCATGGGAATATTAGGTCTGAGAGATAGTTCATTTTACAGATTTTTCCTTTTAAAAACACCAACAACAACAAGAAAGTGAAACTCTTAAAAAGAATGGAAGCCGTCGCCTCCCCTAACTGTTTAAAGAGTGGAACCGTCGCTCCCCTAATGGTAAAAGAGTGGAACCTTCGCTCCCCTAATGTAAAAGAGTGGAACCTTCGCCCCCTAATTAAAAGGTGGCAACCCTTCGCTCCCCTAATGTAAAGAGTGGAACACTGTCGCTCCCCTATATGTAAAGAGTGGAACCGTCGCTCCCCTATATGTAAAGAGTGGAAACCGTCGTCCCCTAATGTACAAGAGTGGAACCGTCGTTCCCCTAATGTAAGAGTTGGAGCCGTCGTCCCAATGCTAAAGAGTGAGCCGTCGCTCCCCTAATGTAAAGAGTGGAAGCCGTCGCTCCCCTAATGTAAAGGAGTGAAGCCGTCGCACTGTCCCCTAATGTAAAGAGTGGAACGCCGTCGCTCCCCTAATTTAAGAGTGCAACGGTTCCCTAAGTAAAAGACGTGGAGCCGTCGCTCCCCTAATGTAAAGAGTGGAACCTTGGCGCTCCTCCTAATGTAAAGAGTGGAACCGTCGCTCCCCTAAAGTAAAGAGGGGAACCGTCGCTGCCCTAATGTAAAAGTGGAACCGTCGCTCCCCTAATGTAAAGAGTGGACCGGTTCGCATCCCCTAATGTTAAAGAGTGGAAACCGCCGCTCCCCTATATGTTAAAGAGTGGAACCTTCGCTCCCCTAATGTAAAGAGTGGAACCTGTCGCTCCCCTAATGTTAAAGAGTGAGAACCGTCGCTCCCACTATGTAAAGAGTGGAACCGTCGCTCCCCTAAGTAAAGAGTGGAACCGCCGTTCCCCTAATGTTAAAGAGGGAAGCCGGTCCGTAAAGGTGGACCTGCCTCCCTAATGTAAAGATTGGAACCGTCGTCCCCTAATGAAAGAGGGGACGCATCGCACATGAAGATAGCCGTCGCTCCCCTAATGTAAAGAGTGGAACTCGCTCCCCTAATTAAAGAGTGTGGAAACCGTCGCTCCCTCTATGTAAAGAGTGAGACCTCGCTCCCTAAGTAAAGAGTGGAAAGCCGTCTCTCCGCTAATGTAAGAGTGGGAAGCCGCTCGCTCCCCTAATGTAAAGACGTGGAAGCCGTCGCTCCCCTAATGTAAAGAGTGAGCCGTTCGCTCCCCTTAATGTAAGAGTGAACCGTCGCCCCCTAATGTAAAGAGTGGAACCGTGGCTCCCCTAAGGTAAAGATGGAACCGTCGCTCCCCAAGTGCAAAGAGTGGAACCGTCGTTCCCTAATGCTAAAGGAGTGCGAAACCGTCGTTCCCCTAATGGTAAAGAGTGAAGCCGTCGTTTCCCCTAATGTAAAGAGGTGGAGCCGTCGCTCCCCTAATGTAATCATAAGTTGGAACCGTCGCTCCCCCTAATGTAAAGAAGTGGAGCCGTCGCCCTCCCCTAATGTTAAAGCAGGGGAACCTTCGCGGTTCCACTCTTTACATTAGGGGAGCGAAGGTTCCACTCTTTACATTAGGGGAGCGACGGTTCCACTCTTTACATTAGGGGAGCGACGGCTCCATTCTTTAAGAGTTTCACTTCTTTGTTGTTGTTGGTGTTTTTAAAGGGGAAAAAATCAAAAAATGACTATCTCTCAGACTATATTCCCATTGCTAACGTTATAGTTATTGCTATTCCATTACTTCAGTTTCATTGCAATAGTTTCTGTAATCTGGTGGCCAGTCAGTGTATGAAAAGAAAGATGAAAAGATATTTAAATTCTTCCCATCACGGACCTGTAGAGCTGAGACACCAGGTGGGTGCWATAATGGTCAAGTAGAACAGAGCAGTACTCAGAACCTCGAAAACACGGCCCTCTAGCCGCTGTCCTCTAAATTCTACGAGCGAGAAATTACGATGTAATGTAGCTAGCCAACAGGTGTTGATGTGTAAATCAAGCAGTCTTGTAGAATACGACGCTGTGTAAAACACAAACTCTGGKTAAAGTGAACGGGAGTATGACGTACATTTTTACAAAAGCCGTATTCCTTCTAGCCATGACCAGGATGGAGAGGACGGTCTTTTGCCCACACGAGAAAACGACCCCCCTCCCACTATAAAGGTTATGTGGCAAATAAATGCCGAAACTAAGGTATGTGGTAAACACAGGCTTAGAGTATTTTATACGTTTTGTTCGATGAGAATCTTCATCAGCTAACGATAGTGTTTGTGCATTTTAAAGAATGTATGTACTTTTTTTTTTAAGCACAAAGGCTTCATAATTCATTAGGGTAACGTTAACTGGCTGCTATTATCTCATAGAACAAMACGTATACGATCTCCTAAACCTGTGTTAACCYCAGACCTTATTTTTCGACGTTTTATTCCAAAACCCCTATTTTCCTATTCATTTTAACCATAGGGATGGCTGAACGAATGAGAGGGAATTTATTTCCGGGTTTTAGGAMTACAAGCTGAAAGTGAACGGTAATGGCGTTTCCATGGTATTCGAAGAAAAGCCTGCAAAGCAAAGACAGCCTTTGGCTACAGCTAGCTAATGAGCTAGAAGACGGTGGCTGCTCAATACTTCGTCCAACCCGTAAAAAAAAGGTAACATTCATTATACGTTTATCTTTTTAAATATTGTAGTAAAAAGCTAACTTCAGCGCCGATGACAGTGTTGAACAATACTGTTAGTTTTTCTCACAGGCGCATGCTAATTGGCTAGCTAACGTTAGCATGCTTGCTATTTGWCTGGGTCCCTAGCTAACGTTCGTTTTGTAACTCATTGTATTTTGCGAACGTTACACTACTTATCATTTAAGATGAACTAGTTAGCTAACTAATAGTCCGTCTGTAAGAACTGTGAGGTTAGCTGCYCAAGTGTTTGTTTTGGCTCTCACTTGGCTTGAGAGCAGGATAACTAGATCATGTGAACAACAACGCTTGATGCTAGTCAGCTAAAATTAGCTTGGCGTAACGTTATTTTAGAAAGGACGGCAGCCAAGAAACTATAACAGACGGTGAGTGGTGTCTACTACACAGACACCCCGTGACTAAGAAATAATTGCATTAGTCAATAGGATGCCATTTGGCCCACCATTTCTTTTAATCTGTAATCCTTACCGTGACCTCTCCTTGGCTGTTTACCTGTGTGACAGGTTTAGCTCACACTACTCTGCGGTAACTAGTTAGTTACACCGCGCTTTGGATCTTGACCAGAAGAACAGGGGGACAGCAGGGAGAATGGTTMGTTTATATTTAGCTCTGAAATACTAACGTTACTGTCAAGACTTTTATCATTTTAAATCCATAAGGCAGAATCATTTTCCAAACCTAGAMCAACAATTTTAAACAACTCTTCACATCTCATTTCAGGGAGGGGCTAGATTGGGAAGATCATGATGAAGCTGAAAACCTGCCTTGTATTCTCGTCTCAGTGACTCCAGTCCCATCTGTTCAGTTTGGTTACCAGCAGATTTAGGATTGAAGGGCTCTCTGCCTAGATGACAAGCACACAGCCTACGTCCCTGAACACTGGTGAAATTGCACAGGAACTAAGAAGATGGAAAGACCTGAGTTTTTTTTTTGACAGAACATGAAATTTGACTGTAATTAGGAGTTGAATRAATGTTTATAATACTGAATGAAGGAGATTTAAAGGCATCTAAACATCAGTGAATTGTGGAAATCAAAGTAAAGGTGGTGACCAGGCTCATGKTTGGGGAGGCAGGTAGCCTGAAGGGCCACCGGAGGGTCGACGGACTGAAATCCAGAGCCCTCTAGTAAGTACGTGGTTTGAGGAGTTAGTGAAGTAGCCTTTTTTGAACAAATTTCGAGTTCCAACTCGGAATAACCGGTTCCACAAAAGTGGCTCACCTTTTAGCCAGGTGCATTTTTATGTCGGGAACAAGTCCTTCAGTGCTAAACTGCTTCCGGGCAGGTTAACCTCCATGTATCCTGAATGAAGTGTCGCGCACGAGTTCAGGCTCATCTCTTCATTTGAAGTAGATAACCGATATAATTTTTTTTTTTTTTTTGTGTTAAAGAAATATTCATGTTAAAATATCTATCACATTACATATTTAGTAATAACAGAATGCATTTAAACTTCACGCACAGTACAACTTGCAGATTACTTAATACAATTGTTTTATCGATTGGTGTGGGGGGAAAGCAAGGATGCAAAACTAGTCACCTTTCGGTCAAATTCATGGTTTTGAATCCAAATAGGTGACCTACGTGATTCGTGTAGATCCGATGAGAAAAGTTTGGGAGGGGGGTGGGGTGGTAGTTTGGATCCAGCTACTGGCTGTTTGTAAGCGAACAATTGATGCACGTTTGAGCAATACTGGCTGTATCAAGGCTCAGCCAATCGTTTACATAACAGAATGCCAAAGCAGAGGCAACCAACTTACTAGTTACAGCATCAGCGGCCCGCTCTGGAAAGACAGCTTGTCAGTTACAGCAGCGCGTCCCCCCTGAACGTAACGAAGAGGTATTTTAAAATGTTTTATTTAACCTTTATTTAACTAGGCAAGTCAGTTAAAACAAAGCATGTTTGTCTGCAGTTTTCGGTTTAGCTATTTGTTTCAAGGTGTGTGGCGGTTTTAGCTTGTATGCCGCCCTGGGCGACCCCCCCCCCCCATCAGCGCATGCACCCGTGCCGCCCACAGCAAGATGCCGCATGTCGCCCGTACCTAAATCCGCTACTGATTTTGTATTAGTCTATAAATAAATCTCTTTGCCAAAATACGTCATCTCTCCCATGTCTTATTCGACTAGTATTTTTGAAAGTGTAAGGATAATAATTCAGCCATAGTTGTTCTGAAATGTTTATTGCCAACATTTCACTCCCTCTGTTTAATATAACACACATTTATTAATTTCGGTTGCCTATCCTGACGTGAAGTTTGTTCTACAGAAAGTATTTGACTCAAGCCACAAAATGAAGGAAATGAGCCACTATCTTAACTAATGTTTCTCCTCTACAGTATGTGGTTAATTTTCAGGATGAGAGAATTGAGTGAAAATGAAGCGTTGCTTGTTAAACAAGTGGATTCAGGGATCATGTGTAGCCGGAGCTGGGCCTGGCTTAAACTGGAGGCCACTTTGGAGGTGAAAGGAACAGCACACACTTTCCCTCTTTGCTGGCACATTGTAGAACAGATGTCTACAGGCAGGAAGTGTACAATGTAGTAATGTGCAGTGGAGCCCAAATATGTGTTTTTTTTCCCCTCAAGATTTGAGTGTCATTTGCAGTCAAGTCTAGGCAACAAATAACATTGGATTGCTTTCTTTACATTTTATTAGCTGTGAGTTCGGTTCACATGAACCACTTTGTATTTTACACACAGAGACGGATCGTGTAGATCATATTCTGTATTGTTTAATTAGTTAACCCCCCCTGCTAGGTGGAAATACAATTTTTTTCTGCATGTTTCAGCGCAAAAAAAAAAGTGTCACCTTTTTGGTCCCTCAGCAGTTTACATCCCTGAAAAGGTGCTTGTGCATTGAGAAGCACCTCACCACCGACGACGTTAACAATAAGTAATAAAATAAAGATGGAACTTCTGAAAGCCTATTTCACACCATAGCCTGTTGAATTTGTCAGATTACTTTCATTTTGGCACAAATTAAAATGTGGCACTGACTCTCCCATGGCTTGATGTCTCAGCGTTATCTCAAATGAAGAGTTCTGTGTTCGACTAGCAGCACTGACTCTCCCATGGCTTGATACCTCAGCGTTATCTCAAATGAAGAGTTCTGTGTTCGACTAGCAGCACTGACTCCCATGGCTTGATGCCTCAGCGTTATCTCAAATGAAGAGTTCTGTGTTCGACTAGCAGCACTGACTCTCCCATGGCTTGACGTCTCAACATTTTGTCTCCATAGCAGCAGCCGGACTAACAATATCCACCGTTGTAGTACGGATGAAGCCTGAGCTGGAATGTGAAGCTGGCTAGCTGTAGCTCTAGTCGTAGTGTCCCCTCAGATAGCTGTCACCACGGAGCAACACAAACAGCCCAATTCTGATTATTTGTAACAATTTTTCTTTTGATCTTTTTTCAGAGCTGATCTGATTGGTTAAAATACCATTGACTGGAGAAGAGAAGAAACAAAAATCATCATTGGTCTGTCTGTAAACACAGCCCGGAGACGGAGGGAGCTAGAGGCTGTGAATGTGTGAAGCTCATCCCAGCTGTGTGCAGGTGTCCCTGGGCTATGTAGCCAGACTTACACCTTGACATGCTCCAGACCAGCAACTACTCGCTGGTCCTGATGGTCCAGCTGGGTCTGCTGACCTATGACCTGTTTGTCAACTCCTTCAGCGAGCTGCTCAGGGCAGCGCCCGTCATCCAGCTAGTGCTGTTCATGTACGTACATGATTGTTTTTGTATTTTTTTTTTTTTTACATTAAATTTAATAGCTAGTTATTTATCTTATATTTTGTTAGATGTTCTACTGGGATTGTAACTGTGATGTATTACCTGTGTGTTCCAGTATCCAGGATATAGCCATCCTGTTCAACGTGATCATCATTCTGCTGATGATGTTTAACACGTACGTGTTCCAGGTCGGTCTGGTCGCCCTGCTACTGGAGAGGTTTAAAGGCTTACTGATGCTGTGTGCCATCTACCTCACCCTCAGCATCTCCTTTCACTGCTGGGTAGTGGTACGTGCAGAAACACACACACAGAAAGGATTCTACATTAACTGTCAGCAGAAAAGGCATTATGCCATCCTGTAGTTTTTTTATGAACATTTGATCACGTCTGGTATTATTTTGTTTCCTATAGAACCTGAGATGGCTGGAATCCAATCGTTTCATCTGGACGAATGGCCTGCGTGTCCTCTTCGTTTTCCAGAGGGTTGGTAAGTTCTCTGAAGAAAAGAAAGACCCACACACTGGTCTTGCAAGTATGACTTAGGTTTATTCAGTCTCATGTAGCCTTATGTATCGGCCTTTTGAGGCTTAATAAGTGGTCGCTTCTTTTCACAAGACTACCTTAGTTAACAAACCGTTTTCATAAGACTAATACTAAACAACGTGTTGGTGTCGTGTAACTTCTTGTGTTCTGTTCCACAGCTGCAGTGTTGTATTACTACGTCTACAAACGGACAGCAGAGTGTCTGGGCGACCCGCGGCTGTATCAGGATTCTGTCTGGCTGAGGGATGCCTTCGCCAGAGCTCGTCAGTGAGAAKGAGGAAATGGAAGGAACAATTACACCCCCCAAAAGGATTTATTACCAGGCGAGGCCTGCCAGGCTCTGTGGTGACTCACTGTTTGGGTGAGCCATGTTCATTAGGCATGAAACAGGGAGGAACTCCCTGGCCTTGTCCAATAAGAAATAACCATTTGTTTTCCCGCATCAAAACGGTTTTCCCCACTGAAAATGACTCGGGGCTAGGATGGAGCTAACGGAAAAGTGAGAAACTGCACTGGGTTTGTACAGCAGTGATGGATCATCAAGTACATGTACCACACTACACAAATATGGACTGATGTTGTAACAAGAAGTAGACAAGACACTAAAGGACAATCTGAGGCAGACTTTCCTTCCTGTTTTTAAAACAGTACATTTATAATGACRGCTATTCATTTAGTGTTTTTACTTAAATGGGATACCAAAGCATCCCAAACTGCACCCTATTCCCTAATATAGTGCACTAAATGGGGAATAGAATGCAATTTGGGATCCACACCTGGTTCTGGAACAGTGTATATATAGGAGTTGTTACTGGTTCCCGTCTCAGGTGAGAGAGGAAGTCCTGGGGCTCGATTCAATCCTGAAGGTCTGTGTTGTAGCGTGGTTGAAATATCAAGGTAATTTCCTGTTGAGACGACGTATGCAACGTTTACCGTGAAGGAAGTCTCTGCTATATAATGCTGATCTTCTGCGTTACAGATTGAATGGAGCTTCTTGGTTCAGTTTGTCTTGTACATAAGATGTGCCGTTTACAAAATGTATGGATATTCGTTGTTGTTTTTTAAACCGTAAAGTTCAAATTGTCAATACACCTTTTTTTCCTAATTTTATTAAATTCATTTTCTACATGGATTTTTTTTTTTCTTAACTCATCTGAATCTTAAATGGTCAAACTATAAAGGAAGTATTTCCACTTACTATGACGATAACCTCATTTAACTACAAAATAACTAGCCTGAAATCCAGACCTGTGCTAACATTCCACTCTGTATTCTGTGTCTATGACACTTAGTAAAAGGAGTGGAATGTTAGCAATAAAACAGGTCTGGAGTTCAGGCTATAAAATACCACTCAAGGTTACGCACCAGGCTGGATGATCATGAGAGTATTATAGTGTAGACGATGTGCCAGGTTAAAAGTGACTTTTTATTTTTTGAGATTAAGGCACCACCTCTCTCAGAATAGCCTACTCTCCACAAATAGTTTCCGGTGCTCTGAAATGTAATTCACTCCATCCCCCTGGGCCTTACATACTGCTGTATGTTACATTTAGAAAGACAAGAGATCTGTAACCTATGGTTCTCAGCCTACTGTGGTCCGTTCAAGGTAAAGCCAGTGGCCTTGCAGTTAGGATCTAGGCCTGACCAATCGTCACTTTATGAATATTACTAGTTACACTATCAAACCAGTTTCAAATAAAGTTGCAGTCACTGCCACACGGGCTTCAATACAATGGGGCATAAGACCCATCCTCTRTCCGGCTCTCCTCCGTGACCCGGAAATAGATAAGTGATGGAGTGTCAGGTGAATGGAAAGTACCTCCCCTCGATAGTAGTCGTGTCCTTCACAGTGGATTCAAAACTCTTGTTCTGGAAAGTGAAAAGCATGCTCCTATGGTAAAACAGTATGCTACATTAGTTGTACACTTGTTTTGGGATCCACCCCTATAAATGTCATTTGCCTGATGAACTTGCGAGTGGAGGAGAGTGTCGCCTCCGAAAGATTAGTCAGTGGACTGTTCATTTCTAGTTGAAGTACAGTCCACTGACTCAATTCTAAACCGCTTCCTTTCCTGCCTCTCCCTGATTGGACGGACACTTAATGAAAGCAATAGGTTAGCAGCGTAAATTGTAAACACAAGTCAACTTTGAAGATGCCTTCTGGGTCAGCATATTATGGGACAGCATCACTAATGCTACAATCCTATTTAAAAACTGCAAGTCAGTGCAGAAGAATTGTCAGAAAATACTATGCAGTTTTGTACAAATGTCTCTTATTTATTGAAAGGCCACCCCAACCCACAGTCCCCACTGTCTTGTCAGTGCAATCCAATCYATAACCATCTTGTAGTGGAGCCCATTTCATGTCCTTCTCCTGTTCCACTGGAATGTTCTTCTGTATCAATATAACAATCTGTAAACAGAACACACACAGGGAGAAAAGACAAAACACTATGGTGAATGAGTTAACTTTTAAAAAGGTAGATCTAGGGAAGTGACATGACCATATAAGGGCGATTTATGACAGTAACAAAGATTAGTACGAAGCAAGAGGCACAGCTAGTTGAGATTTGTCACGCAGCTAGCACGTCGCTAGAGAGAGCCGCAATCTCAGTAGCCTACCTGGGTGCTTCTTGCAACCTCTTGCGTCACACATTCTTTGTTTGTGCCACTGTTTATGATAACGTCATATCACTTGGAGTCTCTGTTTAAAAATGGGTTTAATAATTTGTATTGTTGAGTGTGCACAAGTCTCCATTCCATTAGCCTGGACCCAGATGGTACATGTCTAACTCTTATGGGTCATTGTCAGATTCAGAACACTTTAATTAACGTCCCCAAAGAGCCATACATTTTTTGCAGCAATCACAAACAAGGATATCTAGTCAGTTGCACAACAATACATTCAACMCAACCCTTCTGAATCAGAGGTTAGGGGGCTGCCTTAAAAAGACCGACGTCATCGGCGCCCGGAGAGCAGTTGTTGTTGGGGTTAACGGCCTTACTCAAGGGATGAACAGCAGATGTTTCCACCTTGCCGGCTCGGGGATTCAAACCAGCCATTTTTCGATTACTGTCCCAACGTTCTAACCGCTAGGCTATCTATCCTTGCAGCCACATTTTAAAGATGAGTTAAGATGTCACAAAAAGCGATTCCAAGTCGCCGTGATCACTTCCCTTACCCGTCAGACACAGATGTTCCCTTACCCGTCAGACACAGATGTTCCCTTACCCGTCAGACACAGATGTTCCCTTACCCGTCAGACACGTGTCTGACGGTAAGGGAAATCTGTGTCTGACGGGTAAGGGAGCATCTGTGTTCCTGACGGGTAAGGGCATCTGTGTCTGACGGGTAAGGGAGCCATCTATGTCTGACGGGTAAGGGAGCATCTATGTCTGACGGGTAAGGAACATCTTGTGTCTGACGGGTAAGGGAACATCTATGTCTGACGGTAAGGGAACATCTGTGTCTGACGGGTAAGGGAACATCTGTGTCTGACGGGTAAGGGAATTATGTTGACGGGTAAGGAGCATCTATGTCTGACGGGTAAGGGAACATCTGTGTCTGACGGGTAAGGGAACATCTGTGTTGACGGTAAGGGAGCATCTATGTCTGACGGGTAAGGGAACATCTATGTCTGACGGGTAAGGGAGCATCTATGTCTGACGGGTAAGGGAACATCTGTGTCTGACGGGTAAGGGAACATCTGTGGTCTGACCGCGGTAAGGGAACACTCTATGTCTGACGGGTAAGGGAACATCTGTGTCTGACGGGTAAGAACATCTGTGTCTGACGGGTAAGGGAACATCTGTTCTGACGGGTAAGGGCAATCTATGTCTGACGGTAAGGAACATCTGTGTCTCGACGGTAAGGAACATCTGTTGGTCCTGAACGGCGTAAGGGCATCTATAGTTGA
>NW_019944112.1:58676-86338 GCF_002910315.2 Salvelinus sp. IW2-2015
AGGGAGCATTATGTCTGACGGGTAAGGGAGCACATGTCTGACGGGTAAGGAACATCTGTGTCTGACGGTAAGGGAGCATCTATGTCTGACGGGGAAGGACATCTATGTCTGACGGGTAAGGGACATCTATGTCTGACGGGTAAAGGGAGCATCTATGTCTGAGGTAAGGGAGCATCTATGTCTGACGGGTAAGGGAACATCTATGTGTCTGACGGGTAAGGAGCATCTATGTCTGACGGGTAAGGGAACATCTGTGTCTGACGGGTAAGGGAACATCTTTGTCTGACGGGTAAGGGAACATCTGTGTCTGACGGGTAAGGGAACATCTGTGTCTGACGGGTAAGGGAACATCTGTGTCTGACGGTAAGGGAACATCTATGGTTCTGACGGGTAAGGGAGCATCTATGTCTGACGGGTAAGGAACATCTGTGGTCTGACGGGTAAGGGAGCATCTGTGTCTGACGGGTAAGGAACATCTATGTCTGACGGTAAGGGAACATCTATGTCTGACGGGTAAGGAGCATCTATGTCTGACGGTAAGGAGCATCTGTCTGACGGGTAAGGGAACATCTGTGTCTGACGGGTAAGGGAACATCTTGGTGTCTGACGGGTAAGGGAACATCTGTGTCTGACGGGTAAGGGAACATCTGTTCTGACGGGTAAGGAAACATCTGGTCTGACGGGTAAGGAACATCTGTGTCTGACGGGTAAGGAACATCTGTGTCTGACGGGTAAGGAACATCTGTCTGACGGGTAAGGGAACATCTGTGTCTGACGGGTAAGGGAACATCTGTGTCTGACGGGTAAGGAACATCTGGGTCTGACGGGTAAGGGAACATCTGTCTGACGGGTAAGGGAGCATCTATGTCTGACGGGTAAGGGAACATCTATGTCTGACGGGTAAGGGAAACATCTATGTCTGACGGGTAAGGGAGCATCTATGTCTGACGGTAAGGAGCATCTGTCTGACGGGTAAGGAACATCGTGTCTGACGGGTAAGGGAGCATCTGTGTCTGACGGGTAAGGAACATCTATGTCTGACGGGTAAGGGAACATATGTCTGACGGTAAGGGAGCATCTATGTCTGACGGGTAAGGGGAGCATCTATGTCTGACGGGTAAGGGAACATCTATGTCTGACGGGTAAGGGAACATCTTGTCTGACGGGTAAGGGAACATCTGTGTCTGACGGGTAAGGGAACATCTATGTCTGACGGGTAAGGAGCATCTATGTCTGAAGGGTAAGGGAACATCTGTGGTCTGACGGGTAAGGGAACATCTGTGTCTGACGGTAAGGAACATCTGTGTCTGACGGGTAAGGAACATCTGTGTCTGACGGGTAAGGAGCATCTGAAGATGTTCCCTTACCCGTCAGACATAGATGTTCCCTTACCCGTCAGACACAGATGTTCCCTTACCCGTCAGACATAGATGTTCCCTTACCCGTCAGACATAGATGCCGACCCACAGTAAGAGAAACAGTACTCCGAAGCCCATGAAGAGAGACGCCACCAGGGAGATGAGCAGCTCTTTGTACACGTCTCTGGTGTACTTAGTGGACGTCACCTCGTAGCTGGGAGACCGTTAAGGTGCTAAACAAAACAGGGAACGTTAAGATCAGTTTGAGAAGATCAGTGGTCCCGTGTGGCTCAGTTGGTAGAGCATGGCGCTTGCAACGCCAGGGTTGTGGGTTCATTCCCCACGGGGGGACCAGGATGAATATGTATGAACTTTCCAATTTATAAGTCGCTCTGAATAAGAGCGTCTGCTAAATGACTTAAATGTAAATGTCTCCAAATGGCATTTTATTTTGGACCCCAAAAGTTAATTCTGCATGAACTCATGTCGTTAATAGATTTGTCTACTTCAGTCGTTTTGTAAGGAATGTCAAATCTCAGTCAATACAGTACAGCTCATTCGGAAAGTATTCAGACCTCTTTTTCCACTGTTTATGTTACAGCTTATTCAAAAGTCGATTCAATGTCCCCCCCCCCAATCAATCTACACACACACACAGCACAACACACACACACACACACACACACCCCACACCATAATGAAAAAGCAAAAACAGTTTAGAAATGTTTACAAATGTATTAAAAAATAAAAACTGAAATATCACATTTACATAAGTATTCAGACCCTTTACTCAGTACTTTGTTGAATGCTTTGGCAGTGATTACACCCTTGTTTCTTGGGTATAGAGTACAAGCTTGGCACACCTGTATTTGGGGAGTTTGTCCACTTTCTTCTCTGCAGATCCTCTCAAGATCTGTCAGGCTGGATGGGGATGTTGCTGGCACAGCTATTTCAGGTCTCTCCAGAATGTTAAATCGGGTTATAAACCCTGGGTTCTGGCTGGGCCCTCAAGGACATTTGAGACTGTCCCGAAGCGCCTGCCTGCGTTGTCTTGGCTGTGTGCTTAGGGTCGTTGTCCGTTGGAAGGTGAATCTTCACCCCAGTCTGAGTCCTGAGCCGTACTCTCAGTTCCTGGGCTGAAAAACATCCCACAGCATGGTGCTGCCACCCACATGCTTCACCGTAGAAGGTTTCCCTACAGACGTGACGGTTGGCATTCAGCCAAAGAGTTCAATCTCGGTTTCATCAGACCAAGAGAATCTTTGTTCTCATGGTCTGAGTCATTTAGGTGCCTTTTGGCAAACTCAAGCGGGCTGTCATGTGCTTTTACTGAGGAGTGGCTTCGCTCTCGCGCACTCTACCATAAAGGCCTGATTGGTGAGTGTGCAGAGTGGTTGTCCTTCTGGAAGGTTCTCCCATCTCCACAGATAGACTCTAGAGCTCTGTCAGAGTGACAATTCGGGTTTTGGTCAACGCTCCTCATGACGCATCTCCAGATTGCTCAGTTTGTGTCCGGGCGGCCAGCTTTAGGAAGAGTCTTGTGGGTTCCAACTTCTTCCATTTAGGAATGATGAAGGTCCCCAAGAACACAGTGGCTCTTAATGCTTGACACACATTTTTGTGGGTACCTTCCGATCTCGTGCTTGACACTATGTCTCGGAGCTCTACGGACAATTCATTTGTGACCTCATTATTTTGGTTTTTTGCTCTGACATGAACTGCTGAGATTGGAAAGGCACGACACCTGTCTTTCCAAATCTGACATATCAATTGAAATTTACCCACAGGTGGACTCCAAGATTGTAGAAAACATTCTCAAGAAAAGATCAATGGAAAAGGATTCACCTGAGAACAAATTGAGTCTCATACAAGGGTCGGAATACTTATTTAAATAAGGTATGTTTTTTTTTTTGTTAAATACATTTGCAAACGTTCTACCCTGTTTTCGCTTTGGTCATTATGGGGTATTGTGTGGTAGATTGAGAATTTATTTATCATTTTATTAATAGTTCTAGGTAACAATGTGCAGAAAGGGAACGGGTCTGAATACACTATCCTTAAGGTGGGTTTTTTATCAATGTTACTTCAAGCCTAAGACCTACAGGGAGATTAGTTGAATTGGTGATTAGTACGGGTGGAAGAAGCCTTCAACTCAGTGTGCTTTTACTCTACATGTTTGAGACTCCTCCATCAATCCCCGGAAACGTTAAACACCCCAATCAACTCCCGCCGCGGAAACGTTTAACCGACCCCAATCAACTCCCCCCGGACAACGTTTAAACACCCAATCAACTCCCCCGACAAACTTTAAACACCGCCAATCAACTCACCCGGACACGTTTCAAACACCCAATCACTCCCCCCGGACAACGTTTAAACACCCGCAATCACTCCCCCGCGACAACGTTTAAACCACCCATCAACTCCCCCGGCACGTTTAAACAACCACCACAATAACTCCTCGGAACAACGTTTAAACACCCCAATCAACTCCCCGACAACGTTTAAAACCACCAATCACCTCCCCAGGACCAACGTTTTAAAACCGATCCAGAACACACACTGACACACTTCTCACCGCACATTACAGCTAGATTAAGTTACTACTTTAAACAAAATGTTTTAAAAATTGGGGGGGGGGGGGTTCTCATTTACTTACATTATGTTTCGATTCTTGCTTGAACGGTCCCTACGATAATTGCAAATTTAAACTATTTCGTGCGGCAATGTTTGCAAACACAATAGGGGTACAAAGACAGCCAAATTCGCGTTAAAATAAAACGGTCACTATGACGATTCACGGTCAAAATAAACAGTCACTATGCAGACAGACGGCCACGATTCACGGTCAAAATAAACAGTCACTATGATGATAGACGGCCATGGAAGGATACCAAAGAACCACGCAGTGAAGAACATCCCGATAGCCAGTAGAACCACAGTGAGGTGGGGGAAGACTGCCGGGTTCACCGGACTGGTGTATCTGGTCATCGCCTCCAGCTCCTGAGGGACAGAGACAATGTAGAGAGATTCACTCGTGTGTGTTTCTGGTTTAGGACATCAGGACAATATTCCACATTTGTAAATAAAAAACCAAATGTTTGGGTTTAAAACTACATAATATAATTAACTAGGTACACATCAACCTGACTGACTATCATGACAGTTGAATAAGATAGTCTTCTTTGGAACCGTCTGTGGGAGGCTGTACTGGGTGTTTGCTTGCTACCTAAGCTTGGTATTTATTGCTCAGTTATTTTAAATAGTTACTGTATTCATGAAACATATTTACTGTTATTCGATTAACTGATAGCTACAAACATAACGTCGAATGACAAGCTACCGTTGGTAACAAAGCTATTCCATTGCAACACGGAAATGTCTCGCTTCAACCATTTAATCAATTAAATTCAGGTTTTCATTTAGACAAAATGGCATTACGTAGCTATAAGCAGCATTTCATAGTCAAGTTATTATTAGAAAACCGCGCATTAGATCCAAATCCCTTACCATTTTGTTGAGTTGATGCTTTGCTTGCTCCTACTGCAGAACCAAAGAGGAAAGAGCCACGTCAGTCTTCCAGAGGTTCTCAAGACCACATAAAAATACTTGGCCGCCACCTAGCGGCTGGGAAAACAGTTTCACCTCTAATCCAACGTTTATTTATTCAATGGTTTATTCCCAAACTATTCCTTTACATGAAATTATTTTGTGCTAGTGGGATCTAATCTCCCCCCCCTCTTTCTCTCTCTCTCTCATCTCTCTCTCCCTCTCTCTCTCTCACCTCCCTCCCTCTCTCTTCTCTCTCTCTGTCTCTCTGTCTCCCTTCTCTCTCTCTCTCACCCTCCCTCTCTCTCTCTCTCACACACAATACATATGTAGACCTAATCCCCCTGGCCATCAATCACCAAAATACACATTTTGTTTTCAATCAATATTTATTTACTGCTATTTCATATTATGACAACATGCTCTTTAACACACAAAAAATACAAAACAGCAAAGACTCCAAAATAAATGTCATGATCGTGTATTAAAAATAAAGTAAGAGGTAAGACTAAAAAGCACACATTTATAGGGAGAACTTTAAAAGCAGGAACAGGACTAGTATAGAGGTGAATGAAGGAGGGGTATTTATGCTTTCATTAAGTATTTTAGTGTTCTGAAGGGCTTTAAGCCATAAGAATTAGAGTAATAAGATAAACCTATTTAAAAATGAAGTAAAGATTTAAAGTGTMATTTAACACCTGATTTCCTTAACAAAAAGCCACATCTCAATCGGTGGTCCAGGTATGACACGGTGTGACACGGCACAGGATGGCCTTTTCCTCTTTAGTTCTCTGCTGTTTCTCAAGCAAGATGGAGGCCGATGACATCACGGATTCCCATCAGACAAACTCCTTGAATTCTCTACCCTCTCTCTCTCTCTCTCTCTCTGTGTGTGTGTGTGATTTCTTATCCAGTGAGACAGGTAAAAGCCGAATAGCGATTTTGATTGGCACAGAGTTTCATAATATAGCATAACAATGTTTACATATGAATAATATAACAACAACAAGGATAGAGTAACAACAGTCAACGTTATAATGATATAACTAAAATAACATAAAAAGGAGCATACATTGTTACAAAATGAAGCTACACAGTATTTCTATACCATTTGAAACCAGTTGGATCCAGTTGAAACCATTTGAAACCAGTTGGATCCAGTTGGAACCAGTTGGAACCATTTGAAACCAGTTGGAACCATTTGGAACCATTTGGAACCATTTGAAACCAGTTGGAACCATTTGAAACCAGTTGGAACCATTTGAAACCAGTTGGAACCATTTGAAGCCAGTTGGAACCAGTTGGATCCAGTTGGAACCAGTTGGAACCATTTGAAGCCAGTTGGAACCAGTTGGAACCATTTGAAACCAGTTGGAACCAGATGGAACCACCCAAGAGAGCATAAATCAGTTGATATATACAATGCTATGCTGGTTTCACTGTAAAGGCTGGCTGGTGCATTATAAATAAGCTATTACCAATTACTCCATGTATTGTCAACATCTATTGGTAATACAGTAGAGTACAATGTCTTTATATTTTGTCATTTTCAAGGAAGTTATATTCATTTTTTTCATATGTCATGTTTTTTTTAAAATTATATTCTCATGACACAAACAGGTAGGTGAGATCTTCACACACCTGGTCTCAGAGGGACTGTGTTCAACACACCTGTTTCAACACACCTCGGGTCGCAGTATCAGAATACTTTGTTAACTTGAGGCATTCAGATACAGATGTCCAAAGGTCCTTCCATCACGTACTAAACAATCTATATAATAAGTACTGTATTGTTATGACATATGAGAACATAGTAAATAGTATATCATAAAAGGGGAGTGGTCAGTGAGTATGGGAAAGACAATAACAGGAGTACATATGAAAACTATTTTCCAGAGGAGATAGTTTATAACACATGTTAGCGTGGCCTCTGACTCATTCAGGAAGGTGTTAGTGTGGCCTCTGGACTCATTCAGGAAGGTGTAGCGTGGCCTCTGGATACTTCATTCAGGAAGGTGTGTAGCGTTGTCTCTGGACTCATTCAGGAAGGTGTTAGTGTGGTCTCTGGACTCATTCAGGAAGTGTTAGCGTGGGCTCTGGACTCATTCAGGAAGGTGTTCAGGAATGGAAGGGTCTCGTGGACTCATCAGGAAGGTGTTAGTGGCTCTGGACTCATTCAGGAAGGTGTTAGCGTGGCCTCTGGACTCATTCAGAAGTGTTAGCGTGGCTTCTGGACTCATTCAGGAAGGTGTTAGCGTGGCCTCTGGACTCATTCAGGAAGGTGTTAGTGTGGCCTCTGGACTCATTCAGGAAGTGTGTTAGTGGCCTCTGGACTCCATTCAGGAAGGTTTAGCGTGGCCTCTGGACTCATTCAGGAAGGCCTCCCCCCCCCCCTATTAGCTCAGGACATGAACAGCATTCAATCGAGTCCAGGAGCTGCTTCTGTCTGATGATAAGATGACAGCCGTCTTGTTTTGTAGAGAGTACAGAATAAGGCCACCAGCGTTTCAAAAACGTCGTTCAGATGTCAATATTTATGTGTCTAGTCTTGGAAAAACCAGACTCAAAGTTGGAGCATTTGAAAATTGGGGAGGCAAAGCTATTTATCAACATCACGATCCAGAGCAGAATATCATTCTGATCTTCTACAATTCAAACACATAAAAACAGACAATATATAGCTAACAAAGTACTTCTTAAACACACATTGTATTTAGCTAGTGGTTATAAGCATTATTAAAATCCAGTGAGCGTGTTACAGTGTAAACATTCCAGTGGGCAAGTTATAGTGTAAAATTCCAGTAGGCAAGATACAGTGTAAAATGTCCAGTGTTCTTGTAACATATAGTCCTTGTTGGAACCTGATCAATGCCGTTAATCAGCTGCTGGAATTCTACCAGCATACACTGCATACCATGTCCCAGTACAGTGTATAGAATTAGAATCATAGAATCAGAGTCATTCTATATCTGTGGTCCAGTACAGTGTATAGAATTAGAATCATAGAAACAGAGTCATTCTAATTCTGTGGTTCCAGTACAAGTGGATATAGAATTTGAATCATAGAATCAGAGTCATTCTAATTCTGTGGTTCCAGTACAGTGTATAGAATTAGAATCATAGAATCATATAATCAGAGTCATTCTATTCTGTGGTTCCAGTACAGTGTATAGAATTAGAATCATAGAATCATATAATCAGAGTCATTCTAATTCTGTGGTTCCAGTACAGTGTATAAGATTTAGAATCATAGAATCATATAATCAGATCATTCTAATTCTGTGGTTCCAGTACAGTGTTTCAGAGCACACAATGTATCTGCTGAGAGCATACAGTGTATACCATAGACAGACAATATGGGTTCTATAGCTATGGTGTATACAGTGGTCTACCGTTTCCAGTTATCTGAGTTCATCTCCAGGCTTATCATGCTGAGTCATTCACTTCTTGTAGATTTGATATACTCCTGTGATTTAATGCATTTCAATTCAAATGTGTTTCTTCTGTGTCTAAGCGTTTACCTTTAATGGATCATCAGCTACCTGTATAGATGTATCAGATTTATGAATGTATCYGTATCAATCTGATGTAGAGTTTGTTTCAACTCCACGGCAGTGAGCGCCCTCAAACCAGTCAGGTGATTCTCTGCTAGGCTGCTTTTTAGTTTAGTTTCTCTAACACCCTCAAAATTCAACWCTGTTCATTCTTCCCCTCTAATCGGGGACTGATTTAGACCTGGGACACTTGGTGTGTGTAATTAATTATCAGGTAGAACAGAAAACCAGCAGGCTCCRGACCTCGTAGGGCAACAGTTGAATATCCCTAACAGAYAGGTCAGACTTAATTCTGGTATCTTTCACAAAATTCCCAGAWTTTYCCAAATATCCTGTTTTGAAGATTCCGGATTTCGTCACTTCTGATTGCGGGAATCTTCCAAACGGGATTTCTGGGAAACCTGGGAATTTTGTTACCGGAATGCATAGACAAAGAATGTTTGAGACAAACTTCTACAGTAGTATATCCAAATCCACTGACTATGGTGCCATCTGGGAGGATCCAGACAGGAAGTCAAGACATACAGCAGCCCAGAACGGAATGTTAGTCAACTGTGAATTTGACTCTCCTATCATCATTCTCACTAGAACCAAATGTATTAAACCATACATTCAAAACAGKKKTTTTTGTTTTCAGTCATAAGGAATGGTTAGAGTGTACAGTAGACACAAAACAAGTTCAGGAAAATGGATATTATAAATTGGCAAAAATACAAAATGATTAATAAGCCATAATATAACACTATAGCATTATGATAAACTTAGGTTTCATATAATGAGGTGCATAGGAGCTGTAGTTTGGTGGATATGTTTCTGTACAGGACAGGATGGGTAGGAGAGAGAGAGAGAGAGATGGGATAGGAGGTGTAGTAGTTAAAGGGACAGTTGGGATTTGATCTASTTCCCCAGAGTCAGATGAACTCGTGGATACCAGTTTTATGTCTCYGCGTGCARTATGAAGAAAGTCGCTAACACTAMTTCCAGTCATTGCGCTATATGAGAACAGCTAGAATGCTAGCTGTTCCTGTAGACTTCCAGTCATTGCGCTAACGCTAGTTAGCATTGGCTCGMAAAACTACCTCTAACTTACAACTGCACGCAGAGACATAAAAATTGGGTATCCACGAGTTCATCTGACTCWGGGGAAGTAGATAAAAGGGCAACTGTCCCTTTAAGAAACCCTGAGTCAGTCAGGGGATAGGCTAGATTCAAAGCAAGCACGCTCGTTTGCATGCTTAGTTCCCTCTCCTCTCATGCGCAGCTGCTTTGAATGAGGAAGTAGAAGTCAGAGTATGGTGGTGTGGTGGTGGATACCTTCTCCTCCTCTACGCCACACCTCACTTCACTCTGCCAGAAGGAGAAGAGGACAGAGGTCAAGATTAGATTGAAGCAACTTTATATATTGATTTTTTATTATTTTTACGCTCAAATATAATCGATTCAATACTCACAGACTTGGCCACTCTGAAGTGATAGGTGACGTCCTGGAATGACAGTACGGGTACTGGCCACAGGTGATCTGTCCCCTGAGGAGAAAGAGGTCRAGAGGTCAGTCAGTTTCTCCATAAGCAAAGTAATCAACAACAGGGTTGGGGTCAATTCTGCTTCAACTCAGTCCATTTGGAAAGTATTGGAATTACAGTTTACTTCCTTAATTGAAATAGAATGAACCCCGAACTCTGGTCAGTGATAAACTCAGCAAAAAAATAAACGTCCCTTTTTTCAGGACCCTGTCTTTCAAAGATAATTCGTAAAAATTCAAATAACTTCACAGATCTTCATTGTAAAGGGTTTAAACAATGTTTCCCATGCTTGTTCAATGAACCGTAAACAATTAATGAACATGCACCTGTGGAACGGTCGTTAAGACACCAACAGCTTACAGACGGTAGGCAATTAAGGTCACAGTTATGAAAACTTAGGACACTAAAGAGTCCTTTCTACTGACTGAAAAACATCAAAAAGAAAGATAGCCAGGGTCCCTGCTCATCTGGGTGAACGTGCCTTAGGCATGCTGCAAGGAGGCATGAGGACTGCAGATTGCAATGTCTGTACTGTGAGACGCCTAAGACAGCGCTGCAGGGAGACAGGACAGACAGCTGATTGTCCTCGCAGTGGCAGACCACGTGTGACAACACCTGCACAGGATCGGTACATCCGAACGTCACACCTCCGGGACAGGTACAGGATGGCAACAACAACTGCCCCGAGTTACACCAGGAATGCACAATCCCTCCATCAGTGCTCATACTGTCCGCAATAGGCTGAGAGAGGCTGGACTGAGGGCTTGTAGGCCTGTTGTAAGGAAGGTCCTCACCAGACATCACCGGCAACAACGTCGCCTATGGGCACAAACCCACCATCGCTGGACCAGACTGGACTGGCAAAAAGTGCTCTTCACTGACGATTCGCGGTTTTGTCTCACCAGGGGTGATGGTCGGATTTGCGGTTATTGTTTCTAAGAATTGAGCGTTACACCGAGGCCTGTACTCTGGAGCGGGATCGATTTGGAGGTGGAGGGTCCGTCATGGTCTGGGGCGGTGTGTGCAGCAATTGCTCTGTCATCAATCGGACTGAGCTTGTTGTCATTGCAGGAATCTGAAAAGCTGTGCGTTACAGGAAGACATCCTCCTCCCTCATGTGGTACCCCTCCTGCAGGCTCATCCTGACATGACCCTTCCAGCATGACAATGCCACCAGCCAATCTGCTCGTTCTGTGAGTGATTTCCTGAAGACAGGAATGTCAGTGTTCTGCCATGGCCAGCGAAGAGCCCGGATCTCTCAATCCATTGAGCACTCTGGGACCTTGTTGGATTCGGAGGGTGAGGCTAGGGCCTTCCCCCTTAAGAAATGTCTGGGAACTTGCAGGTACCGTGGTGGAAGTAGTGGGTAACATTTCTCACAGCAAGAACTGGCAAATCTGGAGCAGTCCATGAGGAGGAGTTATGCACTGCTGGTACTTAATGCAGCTGGTGGCCACAACAGATACTGACTGTTACTTTTGATTTTGACCCCCCCCCT
Source organism: Salvelinus sp. IW2-2015 (assembly GCF_002910315.2). Lineage (NCBI taxonomy): Eukaryota > Metazoa > Chordata > Actinopteri > Salmoniformes > Salmonidae > Salvelinus > Salvelinus sp. IW2-2015. The sequence goes on from NW_019944112.1 coordinate 70,159, forward strand.
TTTGTTTCAGACACATATTCAATTTTCTGTGTACGTCGACGAGTGTGTCTGTGGAATTCGTTCAGTTTATGTCTCAGTTGTTGAATATTGTGTATTTCCTACAAATATTTACATTGTTGTGTAAGTTGGTTGCTGAAAAATACACCAGTTGACAGTGAGAGGACGTTTCTTCTTTTTTTGGCTGAGTTAATGTTCTTATACTGTATTAATGATAGATGTACCTCAGTGACTTTTTTTCTCTCCAGCATGGAAGCTCTGTCTCTGTGTGGTCAGGACACAGACGTCTGGTGGCTTTCCACACTGTCTTGACCCACACGCTGGCACTGGAACTGAGGACAGAGGGAAGAATGGTGACATTTGGTTTACAACACTGTGTGAAGAAACAGATGAGGACGAGGGAAGAATGGTGACATTTCATTACAACAACTGTGTGAAGAAAAGGAAATGAGGACGGAGGGAAGGATGGTTACTTTCGTTACAACACTGTGTGTAAGAAACAGGAAATGAGGACGGGGGAAGAATGGTGACATTTCATTACAACACTGTGTGAAGAAACGAGAACTGAGGACGGGGGAAGAATGGTGACATTTCGTTACACACTGTGTGAAGAAACAGGAATGAGGACGGAGGGAAGGATGGTTACATTTCGTTACATTTCCACTAACTGTGTGAAGAAACAGGAAATGAGGACGGAGGGAAGAATGGTGACATTTCGTTAAACACTGTGTGAAGAAACAGGAAATGAGGACGGAGGGAGAGATGGGGACATTTCGTTACAACACTGTGTGAAGAAACGGGAAATGAGGACGGAGGAAAGAATGGTGACAGTTTCGTTACACACACTGTGTGAAGAAACGGGAAATGAGGACAGGAGGGAAGAATGGTGACATTTTCGTTACAACACTGTGTGAAGAAACGGGAAAGTGAGGACGGAGGGAAGATGGTGACTTTCGTTACAACACTGTGTGAAGAAACAGGAAATGAGGACGGAGGGAAGGATGGTTACATTTCGTTACAACACTGTGTGAAGAAACAGAAGAAATGAGGACGGAGGGAAGATATGGATAGACATTTCATATAATATCTTTTGTGGGGAAAAAAACAGGTTTGTCTGCTTGGCAACTACATATAACACATGCAGCTGTCATGGACTTCATCATAACGGTAGATAGCTGAGTTGTTTTGTTGTTTATTGTCCGTGGTGGTCTGGACTTCATGTGGAGAGTGGATCTGTGACCATGCTTACTCACATCATGTGGAGAGTGATCTGTAACCTGCCTCATCACATCATGTGGAGAGTGATCTGTAACCATGCCTACCTCCACATCATGTGTAGAGTGATCTGTAACCATGCCTACTCACATCATGTGTAGAGTGATCTGTAACCATGCCTACTCACATCATGTGTAGAGTGGATCTGTAACCATGCTACTCACATCATGTGGAGAGTAGTCTATAACCATGCCTACTCACATCATGTGGAGAGTGATCTGTAACCATGCCTACTCACATCATGTGGAGAGTGTCTCGTCACCATGCCTACTCCACATATGTGAGAGTGATCTATAACCATGCCTACTCACATCATGTGGAGAGTGATCTGTCACCATGCCTACTCACATCATGTGTAGGGAGTGATCTGTAACCATGCCTACTCACATCATGTGGAGAGTGATCTGTAAATGCCTACTCCATCATGTGGAGAGTGATCTAGCCTATCACTCCAATCTGGAAGTGATCTGTAACCATGCTACTCACATCATGTGGAGTGATCTGTACCATGCCTACTCACATCATGTGGAGAGTGATCTGTAACCATGCCTACTCACATCATGTGGAGAGTGATCTGTAACCATGCCTACTCCACTATCATGTGTAGAGTGATCTGTCACCAGCCTACTCACATCATGTGGAGAGTGATCATGTACCATGCCTACTCACATCATGTGGAGAGTGATCTGTCAACTCCTACTCACATCATGTGAGATGATCTGTAACCATGCCTACTCACATCATGTGTAGAGTGATCTGTGTCATGGAAGAGTTCTTGTTGCTGAGAGTGGTACGGTATAGCTGTAGATAAAACATAAAAATCATTATGTAATGCAGTCACACAAACCCCAACAATATAGCAATTAATCTTTATTGAATTTTTATTTTTATTTAACCTTTATTTAACTAGGCAAGTCAGTTAGACAAAATTATGTATTTACAATGACGGCCTACCAAAAGGCAAAAAGGCCTCCTGCGGGGACGGAGGTGGTGGGAGTTTTAATTTTTTTTATAATAAAAATACCAAAACACACATCACAACAACAGCTGCCACAACAAGAGAGACAACACAAACACTACATACAGAAGAGCAAACCATGACAAACAACATGGCAGCAAACACCACATGGTAGCAGCATAAAATAGGGTACAAACATTATTGGGACACAGACAACAGCACAAAGGTCAAGAAGGTAGAGACAACAATACATCAGGCAAAGCAGCCACAACTGTCAGTAAGAGTGTCCAAGATTGAGTCTTCGAATGAAGAGATTGAGATAAAACTGTCAGTTATGTCAAATGTCTTTAATATAATGTGTTTGACAAAGGTTTTGGGTTCCAGTCTAACTACATTTGAGTCATACAGTCTGAAGAAGAACCACAGAGGAAGACCCACCTGCAGCTGTCCGGATGGGGACAGTTGTGTGATGAGATGTGTTGGTGTGTCTCCAGGATGTGTAGATCTATAAGGGAAGGGGATGATATTTCCCCTGCTTCCTCCTCTGTGTTGCTGTGTGTGTTATCCCGGCGTTGTCTCTGAGGCAGGTTCTGTTGGCCTCCAGGCCCACCCGGGCCAGGCAGACGGTTCGTGGCCCCACCTACAACCCCCAGGTCTCCTGCAGGGGCAGGGGCAGGTCTCTTCGCCTTGGACAGGTACATGGGGGCGGAGGTGTGGCTGAGACGGTTCTTGTAGCGTCCGTCCTTGTCCACAGGCCTGGACTTGGCCTTCTTGTTGATACTGCCCAGACTACTCAGCTCTACAGGAGAGAGGAGAGAGACTGGTGTCATGAATGCTGCTGTCAACAAACGCAAGTTGATATATTTATTGTTTATGAAATGTTTACTCACTGCTTATGTATGGGTCATGTATGGGTTATGTATGGGTTATGTATGGGTCATGTATGGGTCATCTATGGGTCATATATGGGGCATGTATGGGTCATGTATGGGTCATGTATGGGTTATGTATGGGTCATGTATGGGCTTTAGGTTATGAATGAAGTGAAGGTATGGGTTATGTATGGGTCATGTGTGGGTCATATATGGGGCATGTATGGGTTATGTACGGGTTATGTATGGGCTATAGGTTATGAATGAAGTGAAGGTATGGGTCATGTATGGGCTGTAGGTTATGAATGAAGTGAAGATATGGGTTATGTATGGGTTATGTATGGGTCATGTATGGGCTAAAGGTTATGTATGGGTTATGTATGGGTCAGGTATGGGTTAAGCTTTTCATCTGGTGTGGTAGGACAGATGGGTGTTTTCTTACCCGATGAAGATTGGTTGTTGCTTGGCGACAGAGCAGTTGCTGATTGGTTGTTTGTAGCAGTTGTAGGCGGGCAGCAAGCTGCAAGATTGGACAGTGAAGGAGAGGGCGGGACTGTATCTGTACAGAACAGATATGACAGTTATTCAATCCACTGTAAAATGTAATGAAGTAGGCTGCCATTGATTCATATAGATCCCAGTGTGTGTCGCTGACCTGGAAGTGTCGGGGTGGTGGATCGAGGCCCGGAGGCCGTCCTTCTAGATGATCCCACTGCAGACCTGGACCTGACGGATGTCAGAACATTTAACCTTTATTTATTTAACTAGGCATGTAGTGGCTTCCTTTCCTCTTTACCGTAGCCACTGCCCAAGCCTGAAGCGGGGTTGTTTCGKACGCATACASTCCACACTCAATGTTTCCAAACGGCCAAACATTCAATGAGATCCAGGGATATGGTGCAACAAAAAATGTTTATTCTTCTTATCTAACAAAAAGGTATTCTCCAATCAACTTAAAGCAGAGATTACTTGAAATGCAAATACATATTATAATATGACCTGTCTGTAATTTCTGTATTGTATGTCTGTTATGTCTGTATGTCTGTATGGTCAAAAAAACTATACCGCTCCCGCATCTAGCAAGGACTCCCCCCCCGAAGGCCCAATTCCTGCCTTTATACTAACACACTTAACACAGTACAATGAATGGGCAAGAGGGGGGGCAGAACTGAGTTACATAAAACAAATGAATATATCTCAATCAGGTAAATATAATCATAAAGGTACGTACCTAATATTTCCTCATATACATTAATATTTAATATATTTACACAAATGTACATGGAGCTCAGTATGTTCAGTCTTTTATACAAATATGTCCAAATCGGCTCTAACAGGCAAATCAGTTAAGAACAAATTCTTATTTTCAAATGACGGCCTACCGGGGAACGATGGGTTAACTCCTTGTTCAGGGGCAGAATGACAGATTTTTACCTTGTCAGCTCGGGGATTCGATCTAACAACCTTTCAGTTACTGGCCCAACGCTCTAACCACTAGGCAACCTGCCGCCACATTACAGTACAGTCAGAGAGAACACAGAGAATAGAATAGAATAGCAGCGACAGCGTCAGGTGGGCGGGGCTGAATAAATCATGTAAAGTAATCAGAGAGTAGTGTGTCTGTATGGGCCTACTTCATGTACATGCTGTTCTGTATAGGCCTAACTCATGGTATATGTGTCTGTATAGGCCTACTTCATGTATATGTGTCTGTATAGCTACTTCATGTTACATGTGTCTGTATAGGCCTACTTCATGTATATGTGTCTGTATAGGCCTACTTCATGTACATGTGTCTGTATAGGCCTACTTCATTGTACATGTGTCTGTATAGGCCCTTACATGTGTCTATAGGTCTTACATGTGTCTGTATAGGGCCTACTTCATGTTACATGTGTCTGTATAGGCCTACTTCATGTACATGTGGTCTGTAATAGGCCTACTTCATGTACATGTGTCTGTATAGCTACTTCATGTACATGGTGTCTGGTATAGGCCTACTTCATGTACATGTGTTCTGTATAGGCCTACTTCATGTACATCGTGTCTGTGTAGGCCACTTCATGTACATGTGTCTGTATTTAGGCCTATTCATGTACATGTGTCTTATAGCCTACTTGTACTGTTCCAGAACTGGACTGGCAAGCCAAGCAACAGTAGAAATGAGTCGTGACCTTTTGAGACACAGCCTGGAAACATTCCTATCACAAACCTACAGTACAGGAATAATCAAAGATAAGAGAATGGGAGATGAGAGGGGAAAGACAGAGTGAGGAAGAAGGAGAGAGAGATAGAGAGAAGGAGAGAGAGAGAGAAGGGAGAGACAGAAAAGACATAGCGAGGAGAAAGAAGAGAGAAGGGGAGAGAGAGAAGGGAGAGACAGAAAGACAGAGCGGAGAGAGCAGAGAGAGCGAGAGAGAGCCGAGAGAGAGCGAGAGAGAGCGAGAGAGAGGAGGAGCGAGCGAGCGCGCGGAGAGAGCAAAATAGAGGGAAGAAAAGAGGAGAGCACGGGAAGAGAGACAGAAAGACAGAAAGATAAGAGAGAGAGGAAAGATGAGATGTCATACCATGGAAAGAGGTGGTGGACAGATGAGTGTCTCATATAGTGGTATATGATTGAGGTATCTCATATAGTGAATATGCGTTGAGGTATCTCCATGTAGTGAATATGGTTGAGGTATCTCATGTAATGTGAATATGGTTGCAGGTATCTCATATTAGTGTATTATGGATTGAGGTTATCTCATGTAGTGAATATGATTGAGGTTTCATATAGGTGGTTATATGATTGGAGGGTATCTCATATAGGATGTATATTGGATTAGGTATCTCTATAGTGAACTATCAACGCTTGACGGATCATTCACTCATATAAGTTGTAATTTGATTGAGGTATTCTCCATTAGGGAATATGATTCAGGTATCTCCATATAGTGAATATTGATTGAGGTATCTCATGTATGAATATTTGATTCAGGTATCTCCATCAAGAGTGTATATGATTGAATTATAACTCGATTAGTGTTATATGATGAGGTATCCATATAGTGAATATGATTTTGAGGGGTATCTCACTATAGAGTGTATTATTATTGATCTAGGTATCTCATGTAGGTGAATATGATTCAGGTATTCTCATATGTGCATATATGATGGATATGTGCGTATCGACTCATATAGTGTCATCTGAGAGGATGAGGGCTCTCTCAATACTCCTCCAGTGAATCAATCATGATTGAGGTATCTCAATATAGGTGAATATGATGAGGGTATCTTCATATAGTGTATATGATTGAGGGTATTCTCATGGAGGTGAATATGATTCAGGCGTATCTCATTATACGCGTGGAATATGATTGGAGCGTATCTCATATAGTGTATTATGTTGAGTATCTCATTATAGTGTTATATGATTTGCACGGTATCTCCATATAGTGAATATGATTGAGGGTATCTCATATATGTATTATGATTGGAGGTTTATCCTCCATATTAGTGAATATGATTGGACGGTATCTCATAATGAGTTGAATATGGTTGGAGGTATCTCATATAGTGTATTATGATTGAGGTATCTCCATGTATGGTATTATGACTTGAGGTATCTCATATTAGTGGAATATGGTTGATGGCTATTTCATGATTATGATTGAGGGTTATCTCATATAGTGATATTTATGATTGAGGTATCCTCATATTAGTGGAATGATTGAGTATCCCTCCATATAGTGGTATATGATTGAGGTATCTTTCATTATTTAGGTGAAATATGAATTTCAGGTTATCTCATATACTGAATATGATTCAGGTATCTCATGTAGGTGAATATGATTTCAGGTATCCATTGTACAGGTACGTCTAAAGTACTCTGTATGCGGCCTGAACTTGAAACCATACGCCAGCTGTTTCTCAGAGACGTCGCTCCTATGGTGCCAGTGTCAACCATATCAGGAACGGACATGGAGATGACACTGAATGTCCATGATATCGACGACTAGAGCCAGAACCTGAGTTGCCTGCGGTGCTATCACCCTGTGGCTGATACAGCCCTGGGGCAAATCTGTGTATGGACAATCCTTGGAAACCACACCAGAGGTCTACCAGGTTTAGAACCACACACTGATACAGCCCTGCTCTGGAGAAGGACTCTGTAACCACACGGAGGTACAGGTTAGAACCACACACTGACACAGCCCTGCTCTGGTGTTGGACTCTGGAACCACACACTGATACAGCCCTGCTCTGGAGAAGGACTCTGGAACCACACACTGATACAGCCCTGCTCTGGGGTTATAATTTAATTATAATAATTATAATTTATATTATTCATAATATCTGTTAATTATAATATCTGTTAATCATAATATGTATAAATTATAATATATGTTAATCACAATATATATATATATATATAAATAATAAGATATGTTAATTCGACTATCTGTTAATCATAATATCTGTTGACCATACTTTATGTTAATTATAATATAGGTTAAGCATAATATCTGTTTATCATAATGTATGTTAATTATGATATATGCGAATCATAATATATGCTAATTATACTATTTGTTAATCATAATTACTGTCAATCCTAATGATCCTGACTAAATACCATCCATTTTGAGTCCATAGATATTTTGATACGTAGAGAAACATACAGGTCAGAGAGACTCACCTTGCTCCCAGGTTTGACTGTCTTCTTCTTCTTCAGAGGGACACTTCCTGCCCTGCTGAACTGGCTTCCTGATTGGCTGGAGAGACGGTAAGAAGATGAAACCATCCACCAATGACATACAGTATGTCATTTAATGTAATTCAACTGTGCTTGATCACGTTTGCAGTGGAACAAAGGAACCAATGGAATAGTAGCAGTAGTGTAAACTCCAAGCTAAATCAGGTGCACCTATATATCCAGGTGTGTCCTACCTGGTGGTGCCTCCGCTGACGGTACTCTTCATGCTGTCCAGACGGCGGAGTTTGGCCAGCTTCCTGCTCCAGCGCTCCAGCTCATCTATACGAGTCTCCAGGTTGTCAGTCAATTTACACAGCTCCTTCACAGCTCCAACGTTCTCCATGAAGATACGATCCTAGAGAGGACGAAGGAGACGAGAGAGAGGAGAAGGAAAGAGAGAGAGGAGAGAGAGAGAGGAGAGAGAAGAGAGAGAGAGGAGAGAGAGAGATAGAGAGAGGAGAGAGGGAGAGAGGAGAGAGACGAGAGAGGAGAGAGAGCGAGAGGAGAGAGAGAGAGATAGAGAGGAGAGAGAGAGGCAGAGAGAGAGAAGCGAGAGAGGAGAGAGAGAGAGAGAGAGGAGGAGTAGGAGAGAGGGAGAGAGAGAGAGAGAGAGAGAGAAGAGGAAGAGAGAGAGGAGAGAGGGAGAGAGAGAGGAGAGAGAGAGAGAGGGGAGAGAGAGAGAGGCGGAGAGGAGAGATTGGAGAGAGAGAGAGAATAGGAAGAGCAGAGAGAGATTAGGAAGAGGGAGACGATAGGAAGAGATAGAGGGGAGAGAAGGAGAGAGAGGGAGAGACGTGACTGGAACCAAACTTGAAGGAAAGCTATTTGGGACTATGTTACAGACTCAGTGAGGCCATAGCCTTGCTATTGAGAAAGGCCACCTGTAGGCCAGAACCTGGCTCTCAAGAGGAAGACAGGCTTATGTGCACACTGCCACAAAATGAGGTGAAACTGAGCTGTCACTTCCTAACCTCCTGCCCAATGTCTTGACCATATTAGAGACACATATTCCTCAGATTAAACAGATCGCACAAAGCAATTCCGAAAACAAACGGCCAATTTTGGAATAAACTCCCATATCTACTGGGTGAAATACCACAGTGTGAACATCACACATCAGCATATTTGTGACCTGTTTGCCAAAGAAAAGGGCAACCAGTGGAAGAACAAACACCATCGTGAAACACAAACCCATTTTATGCTTATTTATTTTCCCTTGTGTACTTTAAACCATTTGTAACATCGTTACAACACTGTATTATTATACATAATATGACATTTGTAAATGTCTTTATTCTTTGAAACTTTCTGTATGTGTGATGTTTACTGTTAATTTTTTATTGTTTATTGTTCCTTTTGTGTATATTATCTACCTTCACTTGCTTTGGCAATGTTAACACATGTTTTCCCATGCCATAAATGCCTTGAAATTTAATTGAATTTAATTGAGAGAGGTGAGAGGGCAGAGAGAGAGAGAGAGAGAGGAGACGGCCATAGAAGTTAGCGTTTGTGTGTCTGTTGTTCATATTCCGGAATCTTTTCGAGTTGTCGGGTCCTCAGAAAAATCTTCGATTGGAGGATTTCCCCATTTCCCTCCCCAGTTATTCCCTCCTGTTTTCCAAGAATTTCTCCAACTTGATTTTTTAAAAAGAACTTGGGTTGCTATGTGTGCGGTGGCAAAGCGTGTGTCTCACCTTGTTACCACAGGAGTCATAGGGATGGTCTCTCCGTTAGAGCAGATCACATCTCCGCCCTCCTTCGACAGCTTCAGTAAGGATCTGTCTGGCAACGTCCTGAGCTATCACTTCCTGGATTAATACAACACGCTTTAATGTAAGCTCCTATCACTCCTAGATAATACAGACATCTTACTGTAAACTAACTATCACTCTAATAATACAACACCTTACTGTAACTCTATCACTCCTAGATAATACAACACCTTACTGTAGCTCCTATCCCAGTCCTAGAAATAATACAACACCTTACTGTAAACTAATATCAATCCTAGAATTAATGACAGCACCTTACTGTAGAACTCCTACTCACTCCTAGATTAATACAACACCTTTTACTAGTATAACCTCCTATCACTTCTGGATAATACAGCACCTTACTGTATAACTCCTATGCAATCCTAGATAATTACATACAGCCTTACTGTAGACTCCTATCACTCCTAGATAATACAGCACCTTACTGGTAAACTCCTATCACTCCTTGATAATACAACATCTTCTGTAAACTCCTATCCACGCCTAGATAAACTACATCTTCCTTGTAAACTCCTATCACGCCTAGATAATACAACATCTACTGTACGCCTATAACTCCTAGAAATATACAACACCTTACTGTAAACCCTATCATCTAGATAATAAAACCTTATGTAACCGACCTATCACTTCCTAGATAATACGCACCTTACTGTAAACTCCTATACTCTAGATCAATACACACCCTACGGTGCTCCTGGAGACAGGGGTATTAAGAGTGAACAGGCTGTCAGAGCATCATGTATACATACAGACACATAGCACTACGCCATGCAATTACGGGAGGAATATAAATATAAAATACTCACCGATACAAAATGTTATTAAGATGGGAATACATTTCTAGGCTACCGGATTTCCTGTTAATTAATTTGTCCTTATAAATGAATAACTCAAAACGACAGTGTGTATAAGTAAAGTTACCGGTCTCTGGCTGGTGGTCGATGCCATGCTGGAGGTCACTTCAGGTTTGTACTGATAATCGAACCAGCCTCATCTGACTGATCCGCTTCAGGCTTTGCTGTAGTGTCACCTACCACACACACGCACCGCAGCAACACACACACACACACACGCCACGCGGACAAAGGACACGGACACGGCCACACACACACTACAACACACACACACAACACACAGCAACACACACACACAACACACACACAACACACACACACACACACACCCACACACCCCACACACACACAACACACACACACAGCGATCTGGATATGAGCCTATGGAGCTAGATTACAGACAGGTGCATACGGCTATGTTGAAGTCTGGTTTTCAGGACAACGAACAGAAACAAGATATAAAATGTTGTCAATTATTCTAACAACAAAATTAAAAAAAAAAAAAAATTCTGTCAGGGATATTTTTTTTATAAAGAATTTTTACAATTGGCTCATTCATAACCCCTCCTCTCCCCTGTTATATTCCCCCAGGTTCGTTGACTGCAAATGAGGAACGGTTCTCAGTCACTTACCTGGTTAAAACTAACGGTAAAAAAAAAAAAAAAAAAAAATAATAATAATAAAAAAATAAAAAAAAAATAAGCATTTTTCATCACGATCACTAACATGCAGACAGTCAGAGAACACACAGAGCATCTTATATATCTACAGTCCGCATCACTTCACGCTCACCCACCCCACCCTCACCTCACCCCCCTCCAACACCCCCCCACCCTCACCTCACCCACCCACCACCCACCCTCACCTCACCCCCTCAACCCCTCACCTCACCTCCCCCTCAACCCCCCACCCCACCCCCCCTCCACCCCTAACCCTCACCTACCCCTCAATCAACCCACCCTCACCTCACCCCCTCAACCCGCCACCCTCACCTCACCCCCCCTCAACCCCCCACATCCCCTCACTCACCCCCCCTCAACCCCCCCCACCCTCACCCCCTCAACCCCCCTACCTCACCTCACCCCCTCAACGCCCCACCCCAGGCCGCGCCCTTACCCCCCCTCAACCCCCACCCTCACTCACCCCCCCTCCAACCCCCCCCACCCTCACCTCAACCCCCCACTCACCTCAACCCCGCCCTCAACCCCCCCCCACCTACCTACCCCCCTCAACCCCCCCCCAACCCTCACCTCACCCCCCTCAACCCACCCTCACCCTCACCTCAACCCCCCCTCAACCACCCCTCACCCTCCCTCAACCCCCCCTCAAGCCCACCCACCCCTCACCTCACCCCCCAACTACCCACCCAGCCCCCCACCCTCAACCTACCCCCCCCTTCAACCACCCCCCCACCCCGCCCTCAACCCCCCCCACTATCACCTCAACCCCCCTCAACCACCCCTCACTCACCCGCCCTCAACCCACCCCCCCCACCCTCCTCACCCCGCCCCTCAACCCAACCCCCCTCAACCACCTACGCCCCCCCACCTCACTCACCTCCCCTCAACCCACCCCTCACGCCTCACCCCCCCCCTCAAACCCACCCACCCCTCACCTCGTGGACGTTTCTCTTAGCCCGTATATAAGAGGGGTGCACAGTGGACCCCATGACCTTCAGGTTGCCGTGGATGACCAGGCCGTCGTCTGGCGGTCGGCTGTTGCTGCCGTGCCCGGCCGTGGTGGTCCACGAGTCAGGGTAGCTGGCCTCGGCTGCACAACACTCACTGTCACTCTCAACTGACCGGGGTTAGACGCTGGAAACCCAGAGACAGACAACAACAGCAGATATTTAGTAGTTGAGGGGAGCTGTAAAAAATATCCTTTTGTTTACATTCGTATAGCAGGGTTTTCATTCCTTTTTGTTTGCAGTGCTAGTATATATATATCGCTGAGTAGCTTCCTACGATGTTTTTGTTGCTGGTCTGCACGTAATGTTTACAACAGCCTCAACAACATATAGATATTGACAGAAGAAATAATCCAAGACCGTAACACATGAAGTCAAGATAGGTATGAGGGTTGCCTCAATTTTCATAGAATTTAGGAAGACAGTAAATTCAAATTTTGAATTGTACATTTCTGTTTATTTCCTCGAGGTACATTTTGAGGTAGATCAGAGGGGACGGTCAGACAGACTCTGGCAGACTGACAGAGGCTTTATTTGAGGTATGATTACAGAGGAAGGACGTGTCAGATAGATATGGCCAGACTGACAGAGGTTATTGAAGGTAGATCAGAGAAGGACGGTCCAGACAGACAGACGGCCAGACTGACAGAAGTTATTGAGATAGATAGAGAAGGACGGTCAGATAGATATGGCAGATGGACAGAGGTTATGTATTGGAGAATAGATCAGGAAGAGGACGGTAGACAGACACGGCCAGACTGACAGAGGTTATTGAAAGATAGATCAGAAGAGGACGGTCAGACAGACAACGGCCAGACTGACAGAGGTTACCTGACGATGATCCTCTCGACAACCTGCGCGCCAACGTGAAGCTCTGACTGTGGGCTGGGCCTGCAACGCTAACACAACATGAAGTATACAGTATGTGAGGTAAACAGGTTAATCACCTACAGGTTGGAGGTAAAAGGGTTAATCACCTACAGTATGGAGGGTAACAGGTTAATCACCTACAGTATGAGGTAAACAGGGTTAATCACTAACAGTAATGGAGGTAAACAGGGTTAATCACTACAGTATGGAGGTAACAGGGTTAATCACCTTACAGTATGGAGGTAAAACAGGGTTAAATCACCTTACAGTATGGAGGCTAAACAGGGTTAAAACCTACAAGTATGAGGTAAAACAGGGTTAATTCAGCCTACAGTATGGAGGTAAACAGGGGTTAATTCACCTACAGTATGGAGTAAACAGGGTTAATCCACCTACAGTATGGAGGTAACCAGGGTTAATCAGCCTCACAGTATAGGAGGTAAACAGGGTTAATTCACCTAGACAGTATGGCAGGTAAACCAGGGTTAAATAACCTCCAGTATGGAGGTAAACAGGTAATTCACACTACAGTACTGAGGTAACAGGGTTAATCACTACAGTAAGGAGGTAAACGAGGTTAATCACGCTACAAGTATGGAGGTAAACAGGGTTAATCACTACAGTATGGAGGTAAACAGGGGTTAATCACCTACAGTAAATGGAGGTAACAGGGTTTAATCAACGCTCCAGTATGGAGTAAACAGGGGGTTAATGCAACCTACAGTAATGGAGGTAAACAGGGTTAATCACTACAGTATGGAGGGTAAACAGGGTTAATCACCTACACGTATGGAGGTAAACAGGGTTAATCAACCCTACAGTATGGAGGTAACAGGGTTAATCACCTACAAGTAATGGAGGTAAAGAACAGGGTTATCACCTACAGTACGGAGTAAAAGGTTAATCATCCTACAGTATGGAGGTAAACAGGGTTTTATCACCTACAGTATGGGAGGTAAAGCAGGGTTACTCAACCTACCGTATGGGAGGTAAACAGGGTTATCAGCTACAGTATGGAGGTAAACAGGTTAATCACCCTACAGATGAGGTAAAACCGGTTAATCACACATTTTGTTTTCATGTATTTCCATTAAATGTTTTTGACGGCCAAGGTGAAGTGTACAATTCTGGGATTTCAAAGGTATGTATGTATCAATTTCAGATTACCTTTAACCTGTGTGTGTGTGTGTGTTGTGTGTGTGTTAGTTACAGTAACCTCTGCTCAGGGTTGTGTGGTGTTGTGTGTGGTTGTGTGTGTGTGGTGTGTGTGTGTGTGTGTGTGTGTTGTGTGGTGTGTGTTGTGTGTGTGTGTGTGTGTGTGTGTTGTGTGTTGTGTCGTGTGTGTGTGTGGTGTGTGTGTGTGTGTGTGTTGTAACCTCTGAATCAGTGGTTCGGTTTGCCTTTCTTCCTCATGGTTATTGGCGTGGTCTCGCTGAAGTGTAGTCGTCCCACTGTTAGGTTTGGTACCTGCTCCGGGGGCAGTGTGACCCTGCCAACATCAAAAACAACACATGTATCATCAGTAATAATGATCACATTTCTTTACGTTTCTTACAATGTGACACAGCAGTTAAGACTGTAAATGTAAAATTGTAAAGTGGGCCACAGTCCTTCCTGCCAAAAAGGTACCCAGAGACCTAGACTATAACAGTCTGCGTATGAAAGGTCTCGTACTCACAGTACTGGGTAGAGGGCTCTTACTCACAGTCTGTATGAAGGGTCTCTCTCCAGTTCTCTTGGTAGTGAGTGTCTCTTACTCAGAGTTCTGGTATGAAGGTCTCTAACTTCACAGTACTGGTATGAAGGTCTCCTAACTCACAGTCCTGGTATGAAGGGTCCCTCCTACTCACAGTCCTGTATAAGGTCTCTACTCACAGCCTGGTATGAAGGGTCTCCTACTCACAGTACTTGGTTATGAAGGTCTCTCTACTCACATCCTGTATGAAGGGTCTCTACTCACAGTCCTGGTTGGAAGGGTCTCTTACTCACATCCTGGTATGAAGGGTCTCCTCTCACAGTCCTGGTATGAAGGGTCTCTACTCACGTCCTGGTATGAAGGGTTCTACTCACAGTCCTGGGTATAAGGGAGGGTTCTCTTACTCATTCAACAGCAGTCTGGTATGCCAAGGTCCTCCTACTCACAGTCTACTGGTATGGAAGGGTCTCCTCTCTACTCACAGTCCCTGGTATGAAGGGTCTCTAACTCCAGTCCTGGTATGAAGGGTCTCCTACTCACGTCCTGGTATGAAGGGCTCTACTCACAGTCTGGGTATGAAGGTTCCTCCTCTTACTCCACAGTCTGGCTATGAAGGTCTCTTCCCCACCTCTCTACTCTATTCTACTCTACTTTTCAATCAATCACAGTTACTGTTGAAAAAGGTCTCTACTCACAGTCCTGGAATGGAAGGGTCTCTACTCAAACAGTACTGGTTTGAAGGTCTCTTGCTGTCGGTCTGAACTGGGACTGCTTCACGTAATGGACGGTTTCATTGCTTCCACAGCTGGAAAACAGGACAGGAGACAGGAAGGAGACAGGAGGGAGACAGGAAGGAGACAGAAACAAGGAGCAGGAAAGGAGACAGCAGGAGGCAGAAGAGACAGACGGAGAACAGGAAGGGAAACAGGAAGCAAGACAGGAGGAGACAGACAGGAGAAGGGAAGGAGACAGACAGAGACAAGACAGAAGAAAGGAAGGAGACAGACAGAGACAGGAAGAGACAGATAGGGAGACGGAAGTGGTGAGAAAGACAGGAAAACAGACGGAGACAGGAAGAGACAGACAGAAGATAGGATTATGAGCCAGACAGAACAGGTGTTTGATGAAAGACTGTTCAACTCGATTATTACTGAGTATCGTTCCAAATTTTGCATGCTAGTCATTTTAGGCAAGCATTTATCAGGAGACTTAACAGTTAGTGGCTTCATCTCTAAGCTAGCTAGTTGTAGAAAACAACATTACCACCACAATTTGGGGTACTTCCATTTTGAAACTTCTTGTATTTGACTGAATTTATGTTATTGCCCTGACCCTGATCACCCCGTTCCCCACCTCTCTCTTTCTTCACCTTAACCCGACCCTGATTCACCGCCACGTCCCCCCCTCTCTCACCTTGACCGACCTAGATCACTTCCGTCTCCCCAACCTCTCTCACCT
>NW_019944113.1:0-6917 GCF_002910315.2 Salvelinus sp. IW2-2015
CATACACAAGTGAGCACAGAATGATGTAATGAATGACATGATTGTATGCATTTTATTGGGCAAATATATTATGGGTGATGTTTTGGTCACCCAAAGGCTTTTTTTCATGGGAAGTAGGATAGCTGTGTTAGAGTAACTGTTTTGGTCATGTCCATGCTGTGTTTGGACCATAATCCACAACCTCAGGAGACATGACGGCACATCACATGTCAGCTGGCCAGTGTAGGAAAGCGGACAGTAGGGAAGTTGATGAGGGCATATGTTTATGTTGTACGCGCTTATAGTAAATTAAATCAACATTTGTGGCATTCCATAGAAACATTCCGAAGACTTGTAAAAATGTCCATAAGAACTGAATTATTATTATTATTAATTATGCTTTATTATTTATTAAAACTGAATTCTGCATCATACTTCATCAAGTTGAGGGAGACTTTGGCTCAGTTACATTACGGGGACAATATTTTTTATATCTATAATTGTATTTTTATTTGATCTTTTATAAACAATACAAAACATACACATTCACATACAAACGACTACATAATGTAAACATCAACTCCACCGGCCCACTAGCACACACCCCATCCTCAGCACCCACGTCACTTTCCGTCACATGGCCTCAGACGGCACCATTCTCTTTCTCTCCATCACCCACCTACTTTCAATTTTTAGAAGATAAAGAATTTGACCTTTCCATTGCGTTGATGACAGAAGATTGGTTGATTTCCAATTTTAAAGTATGCGTTTTTTTTCAAGGTGATTGACGAGAAAAGTATCGTTCAGCCAATCGGGTATCTCGCTGCACCCTCAGATGCCATGTCTGGAAATATGCAGACAGACGGTTTGAAAGTAAATTCACATTGTGATACTTCTGACAGCCAACTTTCTATCTCCGCACATTACTTTTGGACTTCATAACATTCTCAGACGGCACGGATTATTGAGTCATTGTTAGTTTACACTTCAGACATGACTCTGCCATTGTGATGTCGAATTTGTGAATTTTGTCTCTTGTATAATGAATTATAGGCATACCTTTTTACTGGATTTTACGTGCACTTTTGTCAACTGTTATCTTGCCAATATCACTTCTTTTTATGTCTTGGTTCCAATAGTTTATATTTTTTTTCTAAGAGATTGTCAGTTGGATAGGCTCTCTGCAAGGTTTTGTATGGCTTACCTATCACATTAATATCATTATCTGACTCAAATAGGATTCCCTCAAGATTGCTCTGACTTCAAATCAAAATGTTGTGATATAAAACGTTTAAATCGCATGTATTTTGAAAATATCTGAATTGGTCAAACCAAAATTATTTCCTGATATTTTAGAGTATTATTGAGTTTTCAATATTGGTCTGGAATATCAGAGAATCATCTGCAAATATGTTTAGTTTGTATGAATGTTTTCCAATACTGATACCTGTTTTGCTTGGGTCCTGTCTAATTTTGTCTGCAAGCGGTTCAATTGCCAGTGCAAACAGGAGGGAGAGGGGACCTCCCTGTCTTGTGCCCTTTTCTAAAGCAATTTCATCAGATAATGTATTATTTGTGAATATGTTTGCTGTAGGACACTTGTTTTTCAACAGTACAATGACCCAACACACCTCCAGGTGTGGCTACTTTTAAGAATCTAAAATATAAAAATATAAAATATGTTTTGATTTGTTTAACACTTTTATGGTTACTACGTGATTCCATATGTGTTATTTCGTAGTTTTGATGTCTTCACTATTATTGTACAATGTAGAAATAGTTTTAAAAACTGGAATGAGTAGGTGTGTCCAAACTTTTGACGGGTACTGTATATATACAGTTGAAGCCGGAAGTTTACATACACCTTAGCCAAATACATTTAAACTCAGTTTTTCACAATTCCTGACATTTAATCCTGGTAAAAAGCCCTGTTTTAGGTCAGTTAGGATCACCACTTTATTTTAAGAATGTGAAATGTCAGAACAATAGTAGAGAGAATGATTTATTTCAGCTTTTATTTCTTTCATCACATTTCCAGTGGGTCAGAAGTTTACATACACTCAAATAGTATTTGGTAGCATTGCCTTTAAATTGTTTAACTTGGGTCAAAGTTAGCCTTTGGGTAGCCTTCCACAAGCTTACCACAATAAGTTGGGTGAATTTCGGCCCATGCCTCCTGACAGAGCCGGTGTAACTGAGTTCAAGGTTCTGTAGGTCTCCTGCGGAGGGGGGGGGGGAGGGGGGCAACACACCCACGGCAATATTGTTATCTTTAGTTTCTGCCCACAAATCTTCTGTAAGGATTTAGTTCAGGGCTTGTTGACGGCACTCCAATACCTTAACTTTGTTGTCCTTAAGCCATTTTGCCACAACTTTGGAAGTATGCTTGTGGTCATTCTCCATTTGGAAGACCCATTTGCAACCAAGCTTTAACTTCCTGACTGATGTCTTGAGATGTGGCTTCAATATATCCACATCATTTTCCTCCCTCATGATGCCATCTATTTTGTGAAGCGCACCAGTCCCTCCTGCAGCAAAGCACCCCCACAACATGATGCTGCCACCCCTGTGCTTCACGGTTGGAATGGTGTTCTTCAGCTTGCAAACCTCCCCCTTTTCCTCCAAACATAACGATGGTCATTATGGCAAAACAGTTCTATTTTTCTTTCATCAGACCAGAGGACATTTCTCAAAAAAGTACGATCTTTGTCCCCATGTGCAGTTGCAAACCGTAATCTGGCTTTTTGATGGCGGTTTTGGAGCAGTGGCTTCTTCCTTGCTGAGCGGCCTTTCAGGCTATGTCGATATAGAACTCGTTTTACTGTGGATAGAGATACTTTTGAACTTGCTTCCTCCAGCATCTTCACAAGGTCCTTTGCTGTTGTTCTGGGATTGATTTTCACTTTTCGCACCAAAGTACGTTCACCTCAAGGAGAAAGAACGTGTCTCCTTCCTGAGTGGTATGGCGGCTGCTTGGTCCCATGGTGTTTATACTTGTGTACTATATATTGTACAGATGAACATGGTACCTTCAGGCGTTTGGAAATTGCTTCCAAGGATGAACCAGACTTGTGGAGGTCTACAATTTTTTTTTTTTAGGTCTTGGCTGATTTCTTTTGATTTTCCCATGATGTCAAGCAAAGAGGCACTGATTTTGAAGGTAGGCCTTGAAATATATCCACAGGTAAACCTCCAATTGACTCAAATGATGTCAATTAGTCTATCAGAAGCTTCTAAAGCCATGACATAATTTTCTGGAATTTTCCAAGCTGTTTAAGGGCACGGTCAACTTAGTGTATGTAAACTTCTGACCCACTGGAATTGTGATACAGTGATATAAGTGAAATAATCTGTCTGTAAACTATTGTTTGAAAAATTACTTGTGTCATTCACAAAGTAAATGTCCTAAACGAATTGCCAAAACTATAGTTTGTTAACAAGAAGTTTGTAGAGTGGTTGAAAAATGAGTTTTAATGACTCCAACCTAATTGTATGTAAACTTCCAACTTCAACTGTATGTATATATATATATATTTAGTGCATTCGGAAAGTATTCAGACACCTTTGACAATTTCCACATTCTGTTAAGGTACAGACTTATTCTAAAATTAATTAAATTGTTTTTCCTCATTAATCTACACACTATACCCCATATTGTCAAATAATTTTTTTTTTCAGAAATGTTTTCAAAATTACTCAGTACTTTTTTGAAGCACCTTTTGCAGCGATTACAGCATCAATTCTGCTTGGGTGTGACGCTACAAGCTTGGTACACCTTTATTTGGAGAGTTTCTCCCATTCTTCTCTGCAGATCCTGTCAAACTCTGTCAGGTTGGATAGGGAGTGTTGCTGCACAGCAATTTTCAGGTTTCTCCAGAGATGTTCGATCGGGTTCAAGTCCGGGCTTTGGCTGGACCACTCTAGGACTTTCAGAGACTTCTCCCGAAGCCACTCCTGCGTTGTCTTGGCTGTGTGCTTAGGGTCGTCATCCTGTTGGATGGTAAACCTTCGCCCCAGTCTAAGATCCTGAGTGCTCTGGAGCAGGTTTTCATCAAGGATCTCTCTGTACTTTGCTCCGATCATCTTTCCCCCGATCCTGACTAGTCTCCAAGTCCCTGCCGCTGAAAAACATCTCCACAGCATGATGTTGCCACCACCATGCTTCTTCATATGGATGGTGCAAGGTTTCCTCCAGACGTGACTCTTGATTTTCAGGCCGAAGAGTTCAATCTTGGTTTCTTCAGACCAGAGAATCAAGTTTCTCATGGTCTGAGAGTCTTTTTAGGTACCTTTGGCAAACTCCATGTGGGCTGTCATGTGCCTTTTACTGAGGAGTGGCTTAAATCGGGCCACTCTACCATAAAAGACTGATTGGCTTTAGAGATGGTTGTCCTTCTGGAAGGTTCTCCAATCTCCACAGAGAAACTCTGGATCTCTGTCAGAGTGACCATCGGGTACTTAGTCACCTCTCTGACCAAGGCCCGTCTTGGTGGTTCCAAATGTGGTGGTCCCACAGTTATCAGTGCATGTCAGAGAAAAAAACAAACCATGAGGTTGATGGAATTGTCCATCAAGCTCCCAGACAAGATTGTGTTGAGGTACAGATCTGGGGACGGGTACCAAAACATTTCTGCACCGTTGAAAGTTCCCAAGTACACAGTGCACTCCATGATTCTTAAATGTAAAAAAATTGAAAACACCAAGACTCTTACTATCTTAAGTAGCAATCAGGCCTTTATGCTAGAGTGGCCAGACATAATCGACTCCTCAGTAAAATGCACATGACAGCCAGCTTGGAGTTTGCTAAAAGGCACCTAAAGGACTACAGACTGGCCAGCGGACATGTGGCGTGCTGTCATGTCTCCTGAGCTTGTGGATTAGGGTTCAAACTGAGCACTGACATCCCCAAAAACTGTTAGTCTTACACAGTTATCCTATTTCCCATGTATTTTCGCCGTTGAGTGACCAACACATCACCCATACTGTATTTTCCCCACTAAAATGCTCAGAATTTGAGAAAATGTACCTTTACTTTCATATATAACAATCAGTAAGGCTGAAGGACAGGCTAGATGGGCACAGCAACATCCAGTCCTGTTATACATTACATCATGTTTCATAAGTTGTTTGTTTTATTTTAACGTTTATTAATTGTGAGCTCAGTGTGTGTGTGTGTGTGTGTGTGTGTGTTTGTGTGTGTGTGTGTGTGGTTGTGTGTGTGTGTGTGTGTGTGTGTGTGTGTGTGTGTGTGTGTGGGTGTGTGTGTGTGTGTGTTGTGTGTGTGTGTGTATTGATAGAGGAATTTCATTCTGTGTGTTCGTTAACCAATTCAATTATAACAAAGTAAACACTCTGTCCGTTTCTAAGAATTTGTTAGGTTCTCATTTGCATAAAATAGACAAAGACCAGTCTCCAAATTAATCAATAGCTTTATTCTCGAGAGAGCTCTGTTTATCATTTCCGGTACATTGGTTTATATACCTCACATTTCGTCATAAACGTCCCTCCTCTCAGATTCAATGGCAACATAGTTCTCAAGTCTTCTTCACATACATTGTCCGCCACCTGTTATACAATCTACTACAAGGCCAAGGTCTCTCCCCTCCCTGGGTGGGGAGACTTCCATCCCTGTTATCAGTTTCACAGTGGTCACAAGTTGTCTGCCACAGTTCCTTACCACTCAGCTGACAGTTCCAGTCCCCCCCAGATACGGGAAACCTGGAGGGGCTCTCGCTGTATTATTTTATCTCCACAGAGTTATAGCTGGGTCGGTTCAAACATCGGTTAAAGAGTCTCTTTGCTTTCTTTCGGCACACACATACATTCCTTTCTTCACAAATGGTTATCATTTTTAATTACCCCTTGTCCATGCTACATAACCTCTAATCCTAATGGTTAAGTTTCTGAGTAGAATTATTTAATAATTTATCTTAAACCTTGATAAAATATCTTAACAGTGTGTGTGTGTGTGTGTGTGTGTGTGCAGAGAGACTCTGGGGAGGGGAGTGTCTGTCAGTAACTCAGGGATAAATAGAGAGGCAGAGCTCAGAGTTTGTCAGAAGGCTGACCTGACAGGGTCACACACAGGACAAAGCAGGAGCAGGACCTCAGCATTTTGACCTTTTATTACAAATGGAGAAACACAAAGATGTTCAATACTGTTTTCAAGATAGAAACTCTTCTTGCAGAAAGGTTTTGCTATCGACATCTATCTACATAACAATGTACATCTTCTTTTCATTGATTTCAGCAGTTACAGTATTTTTGAACGTACTGGTGATCATCTCCATCTCTCACTTCAAGCAGCTCCACACTCCAACCAACCTGCTCATCCTCTCTCTGGCTGTGTCAGATCTCCTGGTGGGACTGATTGTGATACCAGTAATGACGATAGCAATAATGGAATCTTGATGGAGTTTTGGGGATTATTTCTGTGTTTTTCAAATCTACATTACTTGTTTGTGTTCTTCTTTATTTCTGGGCAATTTGGTCTTGATATCTATTGGCCGCTATGTTGCTGTGTGTGATCCCTTATTGTACCACTCTAAAATAACAATAACAAGAATGATGTGTTGTATATCCATAACCTGGTGTTGTTGTATCAGGTACGATGCTGCTATTATAAAAAACTTTGTAAATCTACAGGTACTGAGTAGGTGTTTGAAAGAATGTTTTATTGTTGAAGGGTTAAATTGGGATACTATAATTGACCTTGTATTTACAATGGTTGTCTCGTGCTCTATTATTATAACACTTTATTTGAACATCTTTGTTTTGGCCAGATCACAGGCCAGAAAGGTATTTTTAAAAGAGGCTGTCAGTGTGTCACGATCGTTACAATGGGTGGACCAAGATGCAGCGTGGTATGGTTCCATCCTCTTTATTATGAAGTGAAACTCAAAGAAAACAATAAATGCAAAACGAAACGTGAAGCTGCT
>NW_019944113.1:11728-23798 GCF_002910315.2 Salvelinus sp. IW2-2015
CCCCCCAAAGGTGCCGGACTCCGCGCAAAACCTGGCTCAATAGGGGAGGGTCGGGTGGCGCCATCTACCGTCAGGGGCGGCTTTCCGGTGCGGGTGGCGAAGTACCCACTCGCTTGCGGATACATCATCCATGGCGGTCTAGGTGCGGGGATGTCGCGGTTTGCTCCGGGAGTGGATCGTCGCGTGGACTGGTTCACGGGACCGTTGGATCGTCCGCCGGAGGAACCGGACCCGTGTATCGTGGGAGGGGAACCGGACCGTGGGTCGTTGCAGGGTCTCCCCGGTATGGGGACCTCGCAGGAGGCTGGCAGGCGCCCTGGAGGCTGATCGCGTTGGGGCTGGTTACAGGTGACGGGGCTGGTGACACGCACCTCAGGGCGAGTGCGGGGAGGAGGCACAGGACGTACTGGACTGTGGAGGCACACTGGAGGCCTGATGCGTGGGGCCGGAACAGGTGGCCCCAGGCTGGTGACACGCACCTCAGGGCGAGTGCGGGGAGGAGGCACAGGACGTACTGGACTGTGGAGGCGCACTGGAGGCCTGATGTGTGGGACCGGTACAGGTGGCACCGGGCTGGTGACACGCACCTCAGGGCGAGTGCGGGGAGGAGGCACAGGACGTACTGGACTGTGAAAGCGCACTGGAGGCCTGATGCGTGGGGCCGGTACAGGTTGCGCCGGGCTGGTGACACGCACCTCAGGGCAAGTGTGGGGAGGAGGCACAGGACATACTGGGCTGGAAAGGCGTACTGGAGACCTGGTGCGTATTGCCGGCATCACTTGTTCCGGAACTTTAACACACTTCTCAGGACGAGTACGGGGAGTTGGCACAGGACGTACTGGGCTGGGAAGGCGTACTGGAAACCTGGTGCGTATAGCCGGCATCACTTGTACCGGAACTTTAACCTCTCTAGGGTATGTGGGACGGTAGCGTCCCACCTCGTCAACAGCCAGTGAAACTGCAGGGCGCCAAATTCAAAACAACAGAAATCCCATAATTTAAATTCCTCAAGCATGCAAGTATATTTTACACCATTTTAAAGCTACACTTGTTGTAAATCCAGCCAAAGTGTCCGATTTCAAAAAGGTTTTACGACGAAAGCACACCAAACAATTATGTTAGGTATGAGCCAAGTCACAGAAAAATACATTTTTCCAGCTAAAGAGAGCATTAACAAAATGCAGAAATAGAGATAAAATGAATCACTAACCTTTGATAATCTTCATCAGATGACACTCATAGGACTTCATGTTACACAATACATGTATTTTTTGTTCGGTAAAGTTCAAATTTATATCCAAAAATCTGAGTTTAGGCAAGACACTACTGTATCACTTGACAAAAAGCCTGAGAAAATGCAGAGCGCCAAATTAAAATGATTTACTTTGAAAATTACTATAAAATCAAACTTTCATTAAATCACACATGAAAGATACCAAATTAAAGCTATACTGGTTGTGAATCCAGCCAGCATGTCAGAATTCAAATAGGCTTTTCAGCGAAAGCATACGATGCTATTATCTGAGCATATCACCATAGTAAACAAAAGAGAGAAAACATTTAAACCCTGCAGGCACGACACAAAACGCAGAAATAAAAATATAATTCATGCCTTACCTTTGACGAGCTTCTGTTGTTGGCACTCCAATATGTCCCATAAACATCACAAATGGTCCTTTTGTTCGATTAATTCCGTCGATATATATTCAAAATGTCCATTGATTTGGCGCGTTTGATCCAGAAAAACACCGGTTCCAACTTGCTCAAACATGACGACAAAATATCTCAAAGGTTACCTGTAAACTTTGCCAAAAATTGTCAAACTACTTTTGTAATACAATTTTAGGTATTTTTTTAACGTTAATAATCGATAAATTGAAGAACGGATGATATGTGTTCAATACAGGATTAAAACGAAATGTTGCATGCCTTCTGTTTGATTGAAGCGCATGTCAGGACAGCTTGGAGTGCCTCGACTTCAAGATGGCCGTATTTTTCATTACACAAAGGAATAACCTCAACCTATTTCTCATGACATCTAGTGGAAAACGTAGGAACTGCAAGCAATTCGCTTAGAAATCTGGTTTCCCAATGAAAACCTTATTGAAAATGATTCAAACAGTTTTAGAAACTTCAGAGTGTTTTCGTTCCAAATCGACTAATAATATTCATATCTTATCTCCTGGGGATGAGTAACTGGTAGTTGAATTTGGGTATGCTTTTCATCCAAACGTGAAAATGCTGCCCCCTACCCTAGAGAAGTTAACACACTTCTCAGGATGAGTACGGAGAGCTGACTCAGGTGGCTTTAAATCGATAACACGCTCCCTAGGGCAAATGTCGTGCATCCTCCACCAATTCAATAACTCTCTCGTTTCTCTCTCCTCCACATTCTCCCTCAACTCACTGACAGTCTCTGGTTCACTCCCCTCAACTGTCGCCGCCCACTCCTCGCTCGATCTTTCCCAATATTCCTCCTCGGTCTCTGACTCACCCCTCAGCGTCGCCGACCACTCTGTGTGCCTCCCCCCTAAAACATTTTCGGGCTGTCTTTTGGGCTTGCGTCATGGCCGCGAACCCTGGCGTCGTCACTGTCCTTCCCTCGCTGCCTCCGCCTGCTTTCTTGGCAGGCTTCTGTCTCCTGCCATAATCTCGTCCCACGTCCAGGATGTCCTCCACTCCTGGCTTTCCTCCTGGGCATGCTGCTTGGTCCGTTGTTGGTGGGATCTTCTGTCACGATCGTTATAATGAGTGGACCAAGATGCAGCGTGGTATGGTTCCATCCTCTTTATTATGAAGTGAAACTAAAGGAAAACAATAAATGCAAAACGAAACGTGAAGCTGCTATAGTGCTCACAGGCAACTATACATAGACAAGATCCCACAAAGCACAAAGGGGAAATGGCTGCCTAAATATGATCCCCAACCAGAGACAACGATAAACAGCTGCCTCTGATTGGGAACTATACCAGGCCAACATAGAAATATAATCACCTAGATGTCCCACCCTAGTCACACCCCGACCTAACCAACATAGAGAATAAAAACTCTCTATGGTCAGGGCGTGACACAGTGTGTCTGGTGTTCAAACTGTACAGGCAAATAAGTCTGAGAGAAAAGCAACAAAAACTCTGTGAATTGTTGTTTTCAACTATCTCATTTGTTGGATTCCATCTCTATTTACTCACATCGACTCATCATTCATCATCAGATTTCTGCAATTTGTTAATTCCTTAATTATTCCAATAATTTATTCTTTCTTTAATCCATGGTGCAAAGTGGCAGCTAAACTTATTTTAACTCTGAAGTTAAGGCGTTCCTATGTTTTTATTCCCCAGTTTGACAAACAGGCTTGATATAGCCCTCCATTATCTCAGCCAATCATGGCAAGCTGGAAGGTTCCTGTCTATTTCCGAGACTAAACCAACTAAGCTTGTAATTTATTTTATTTTCGTATTTACAGATAGCGTACACTTTTGTTATTAAGACACATGAAAGTTCACATGTTCCAGAAGGCATTTCTGCCAAAATAACGCATTTTGATAAATAAATGTTTACGTTCAAATGTCTCTCCTGGGAAGTAGTGACGTGCAGCATATGCCTAGTTTCCTGAAATGAGTCACATATAGAGATTTGGTAAAACTTTAAATAACACATTGTAATAAAGCATTTAATGGATTAGTAAATAGTTTATTCATCATTGATGTATCATTACTCCCACATCTGTAACTGTTAGTAAGCTAGTTATTCACACATTTATTAATACGTGGTAACTAGTAAGCTAGTTATTCACATATTTATTAATAAGTGGTAAACAAACTATTTATTAATCCATCATAAATGCTTCATAACAACGTATTATTATAAAGTTATACCAGTTAGGGTTACAGTATGAAGGTTGTAACATCTTAAAAAGCAGACTGTCTACTTTGAGAAAACAACTTGAATCAAGTCGTGAAATCAGCGTCCGAAGGGTTTGGGCTAAAAAACGAACATGACAACAAATAATATGACAACTTGTCTGAAGTCGGTACTGTGATGTGCCATCTTCTGTTTGTAGTGTCCGAACCAGTTGAGCTACAAACTATTGTGAGAAGGGAGGATTCTCATGTACACCATGGCGTATTCTGTTTTGCTCTACTACCCCCACAAGTGTCATGGGACTCATCTGAATGTAACCGTTATCGGTTTAACGAATGGAAGTATGGAGGAAGTTTTGTGCCTACCCCCAAAAATGTAAAAAAATCTCTCTATATATTTCCTGAGATTTCTTGTACGTACTAGATATAGGACAAACTCTTCAATGTCTTATTCCTAATGATGTATTATATGACTGTCTTTTTTGCCATTTATGAATGTGTTATTCAATGTGTTTCTACGGTCTATAGTAGTAATGGCCAAATCCAATATGCTATTGAATTGAAAATTGTTTATCTTAAATCTTAATTGTTTAAAAATCAATGCCACAACTCCCCCCATCTCCTAAATGACTAAAATGTGTAGCAGAGTTGAGTCTGACTCAAGCTCTTGTGATGAGGCAGCCCTTTCTGCGACCTCAACATCAGTGTCACCCTCGGTCCAAGAGTAACTTTCCTCTTGGACTATTGGTTAAGATGCTGGTCTTCCACTCAGGATCCCGGGGTTCAAGTTTCACCTGTGACAGAGTCATGATTCAGAGGTGGGATTCTTGACCTGTGCAGGGTGGACTTGTTTAGGGGAGGGTTGTACTGAGGCTGAGGCCTAATGGAAGTTGCACACACACAAATGACAATAGAGGTGCTCTCAGGTTCACGTTGAATGTTTATGCTGTATTGGGGCCTTATTGGGCCCTGGAGGAAAGCATTTGTGTGTTTCCAACACCTTTAATTGGTAGAATTCCTTAGAGGTTTGAGACCACAGTTCCCCAGTCAGCATGAACAGCTTGTGAAGTCTTTATCTGCGCTGATGACTACTATTGTTGACTCCTACAACAAGTGCTACTATGAATGGTAAGTGTGTCTGCGTCGGTGAGCAAAGACGAGACTGTGTGGTGTGTGAAGTGGTTGTGGTGGTGTGTGTGTGATGGGTGTGGTGTGTTGTGAATGTGATGGTGCATGAGATAGTGTGTTGTGCTGTGCTGTGTGTGTGTGTGTGAGTGTGTCCTTTCTTGTTTGATACATTTAATTGGTAGTGTGATATACGTGTCATTATTACAGCCTTGCAGGTCAGTGCTAACAGGTCCCTCTGGAACCTGAGACAACAAACTATACAAACAATATGATTGGGTCAGAATACTGCAGGGTTGATGTCTGGCATATATTATGTGTCCCAATGATGTAACTGTCTCCCTCAACTTGAATAATTATTTCATAATTCACTTCAGATGGACATTTGTACAAGTCTATGGAATGTTCCTATGGTATGCCATTAGCGCAAACACCATAAAGATATGCCATTTTACCAACTGCCCGACTGTCAACTTTCTTATGCACTGGCCAAATAACATATGCCATGATGTGTTCTGTAGTTTCGCAACGCCATCCTTCCAAATCTTATCTCGTTGACTGATGTCTGAAGTCTAAAGAACTTCAGTATGACATTTTGTGTTTGAATGGCAGGGCTGGTAATGCCATATTAGAATGGCAATTTGCATAGCATTTTAACTCATCTCAACAATATTACAAACATTACTTTAGGCCTGTTTCAATGGCTTTTATACTGTAGGTAGGTAAGTATTGTTAAATGAGGACTGATGACAAATTTAACAAATGATGTTAATTGCATATGTATGTATTGAAGGCATGTGTTTTCGGATGGTGTTGGTTTTCTTACATTTCAATTAATCCAGGTCCTTCCACCATGTTTCCAACATGTTCAGGCTACAGTTTGAGATAATATATGACAAAGTGCAGTTTTATTACTATTATAGGTAACTTTAAGTCTGAATATTGATTCATTAATCCCATTGGTCATGAAATGTGGTTAAACCAATGTATGTTGTCAACAATTTTTTTCAGAAAAATAATTATTTTTAATTATAAATAAATATACCCTATTCTTAGTCCACTTTTTACTGACATATCAAGCACCTGGTTAAGAATTTTTTTACAAGAATCTTGCTTTTTATCCTTTTTACATTTTAACTATGTATTTTCATATTCCTACTATTCAAGGTCTCTACTAACAGGAATTGTGCTATATTATTCCTGCCTTTTATCCAACGTCTTTGGTGACTGATTTTGAGTTTTCTTACAGACCTCTGAATGGGCAATCAAATCAAAGTGTGCAGCAGACATTTGATGAATGGATAGAGACATCCGTTAGAAAACACAAACGTTTAATGCCATTCTGAGATTTTAAAACCTTCGAAACTGGGTAGGCCTTTAAGGAAGAGAGGGATGTATTTTCTGTTTGTCATGATTGCCATAGTCTATATTTTGCTGTTGAAAATTCAAGCCATGATATTGAAGCGCCCGAAGTCGCTATGCTTCGTTTATTGGTTGTGTGGTGCATTTGCAAAGAAACCTGTTAGTGTAAAATGCATTGAATTTATTTTATGTAATTGGCATCAAAATGTTGGAAATGTTAGACAATTTTGTAATTTTACCACCATTGTCGGGAAACGTTTGTTGGTGTGAAAAGAGTCTCTGGCTCATTAACATATTTTTATGTGTGTCTTGTATGATCGTAAATTTGTGGGTTCTGTAGCAATTATTGTTAATATATATATTATAATATTTATTCATAATTTTCTTTACCTTTATTTAACCAGGCAAGTCAGTTCAGAACCAATTCTTATTTACAATGACGGCCTACGAAAAGGCAAAATGCCTCCTGCGGGACTGGGATTAAAATAATATAATAAAATGAGAATATACGACAAAACACAGATGATGAGAAGATTGACACCAAAACACTACATGAAGAGAGACCTAAAACAAAATAGCATGGCAGCAACACATGACAACACCACTGTCAGTAAGAGTGTCCATGATTGAGTCTTTGAATGAAGAGAAAGAGATAAAACGGTCCAGTTTGAGTGGTTTTTACAGCTCGTTCCAGTCGCTAGCTGCAGCGAACTGACAGAAGAGCGACCCAGGGATGTGTGCTTTGGGGACCTTTAACCTGTTTGGGCTGCAGGGGCAGTATTGAGTAGCCGGATAAAAGGTGCCTATTTCAAACGGCCTCGTACTCAATTCTTGCTCGTACAATATGCATATTATTATTACTATTGGATAGAAAACACTCTCTAGTTTTAAACCATTTGAATTATATCTGTGAGTAATAACAGAACTCCTTTTGCAGCAAACTGTCTGACAGGAGTGGAAAATCTGAAATCGATGCTCTTTCTAGGGGCTTGCCTATTAAAGTCTTGATATTTATTTGGTTTAGATGCACGTTCAACGTCTTCCACTAGATGTCGCAAAGGAGTCGATGAGAAGAAATGGAGTGGTGTAACTTTGATCTGGGCTCGATAAATGCTGCTTTGTATGATGTGTCACCAGGTTTCCTGTTTTCTGGACGAGCGCGTCAAGGGACTGGATTTGCCTTTCTGATAAGCTGTCGTTATGGACGACTAATCATCCGGCTTTGATTTATTTGATACATGGTGACAATATCATCGTAAGTATGTTTTCAATTATAGTTTATCAGATTATTGAAATTTTTTCCGGGAGTTTTTGGCCATGTTCCGTTCTCTTTGTTTGTCGACGCATGGAGAGATTCGCAGCCACTTGGCAAGTGTGCTTGTAAATCGAGACGGGAAAAAGCGCCGCGTTCTAAATCCAAACACGCCGATTTGTTCCGCACAAAGGACCCCTTGTACCAACATTCTGAATGAAAGATAGCAAAAAGTAGGACCCATTCTTATGATGCTATTTATATTATCGTCGCACACATGTTGTGCTAGTCGTTTTGCGCAGCTTTTTGGGTACTCTCGTCGCTATACTAAGCTGGATGTTTCGTAATGAAGTTATTTTTAGCAATTCTAACACGGCGATTGCATTTAAGAAACTAGTGTATCTATATTTCTATACAAATGTATTTTTTTAAGTTATGTTTTATGAATAGTTATTTGCCAAGATTATGGTGTGTAGAAAAAGTGTCAGAAAAATATCCGGGACGTTTGGGGAAAAAGATTGCTACGTTAGCACAATGTATGAACCACTGATTTCAGCTCTAAATATCGCAAATTTTCGAACAAAACATAAGTGTATGTATAACCTTGATGTTATAACGGACTAGTCATCTGATGAAGCTATCAAGGTTAGTCAAAAATTATAGTATCTTTTGCTGGTTTGTTACGATCGCCTAACCTTCTGCTACTGGGGAATGGCCTTGTGTTTCTGGCTAATATGTGGTAAGCTAATATAACGCTATATTGTGTTTTCCTACTGTAAAACACTAAGAAATCGGAAAGAATATTGGGCTGGAATCACCAAGATGCTGTTCTTTCATTTGCTGTACACATATGTATTTTAATACAGAAATGCTTTTAACTGATGAGTATTTAGGTATTTGACGTTGGTGTCTGTAATTATTCTGTCCTGCTTTCGCTGCATCTTTCTGATTGTAGCTGCAATGTAAACTATGCTATTATACCTGAGAATAACTGCACATTTTTCGACCAAAACATAGATTTATCTTGAATTAAAATGTTATACAGACTGTTCATCTCTGATGAAGTTGTTTGTTGGTTAGTTTGGTTGGTTCTTGGTTAGTTAGGTTGGCTTTGTGCATGCTACCTGTGCTGTGAAAAATGTCTGTCCTTTTTTGTATTTGGTGGTGAGCTAACATAAATATACGTGCTGTTTTCGCTGTAAAACATTTTAAAAATCGGACATGTTGGCTGGATTCACAAGATGTGTACCTTTCATTTGCTGTATTGGACTTGTTAATGTGTGAAAGTTAAATATTTCTAAAAAATATATTTTGAATTTCGCGCCCTGCACTTGAAGTGGCTGTTGTCATATTGTGGCCGGCCTCGGGCTTGCATCCAGAAGAAGTTAACTGATTTGTCTGGTTAAATAAAGGTTACATAAAAAATAAAACAATTGTGAGAATGCTATTCATTGACTACCACTCAGTGTTCAACACTGTTGATAAATCGTTATTGGAGAAATGAGGCCAAGTTGAGACATAGGACGAGGTGGATATGGTATAATAAAGGCAGTTTATTCAGAGGTAAAGATATCTGGCAAAGCGTGCTGCACGGACCCTTTCGTCTAGCTCGTATGGAACCGTCAGAAGAAGAGACCCGAAACATATTGTGCAGTTAATTTATACAGTAAATGACGTAGGTTGAATCTGGTAGTCTGGCCTTCTGATTGGTCGATCTGGGTCTTGGGTAGTCCTGTTCGGGCCTGGTGTCGACGTTCCATTGGCTCTTAACAGTGTTCTTTGTCTTGAGTCTCAACCTAGAAAGGAATGTGGGTGCGTGTTTTTGCAGGGGCCTGATCTATATGTGGGGGTGTGTGTGTGTCTGTGGTTGGTATCTAATGAAAGCAGAATGTTCTAAGAGGGAAGAGGGGGTGGGTGTATGTAGTACAAAAGATAGCTTATGTTGAAAAGTTGTTATAACAAGTTTCCAGTATCTATCACAATTTCTTACAACACCATAGTGCCATCAGAGCTCATCACTTAGCTAAGGACTCTGGGACTAAACACCTCCCTCTGCAACTGGATCCTGGACTTCCTGACGGGCCACCCCCAGGTGGTAAGGTTAGCTATCCACACATCCGCCACACTCATCCTCAATACGGGGGCCACTCAGGGGTGTGTGCTCAGTCCCTTCCTGTTCTCCCTTGGCACTCATGATTGCAAGGCCAGGCACGACTCCAACACCATCATTCAATTTGCCGACGACACAACAGTGGTAGACATGATCACCAACAACGATGAGGCAGCCCATTCTCATTGACTGGGCTGTAGTGGAGCAGGTTGAAAGCTTCAAGTTCCTTAATGTCCACATCACCAACAAACTATCATGGTCCAAACACACCAAGGCAGTCGTTAACTTCTTTGGGATAGGGGGCGGTATTTTGACGTCCGGATGAAAAGCGTGTCCAAAGTAAACTGCCTGCTACTCAGGCCCAGAAGCTAGGATATGCATATAATTGGTACAAAATTAGATAGAAAACACTGTTAAAAAACTGTTAAAATAATGTCTGTGAGTATAACAGAACTGAAATGGCAGGCAAAACCCAGAGGACAAACCATCAAATGGTTATAATAGGGCGAAATCGTCCCCGATTGCAGTTCCTAGGGCTTCCACTCGATGTCAACAGTCTTTAGAAAGAGTTTCAGGCTGGTTTTTGGAAAAATGAGGGAGAAGTTGTAGTTTTTCTAAGTGGCTTAGAA
Organism: Salvelinus sp. IW2-2015; assembly: GCF_002910315.2. Taxonomy (NCBI): domain Eukaryota; kingdom Metazoa; phylum Chordata; class Actinopteri; order Salmoniformes; family Salmonidae; genus Salvelinus; species Salvelinus sp. IW2-2015. The sequence goes on from NW_019944113.1 coordinate 22,067, forward strand.
AATTATTTTTGTTTATCTCCGGTAAAGACAATAACGATTCTCCGTCTTAAATTTTATTGTTTACTTGCGTATTAGGGTACCTAAGGATTGATTATAAACGTTGATTGACTTTTGGATTTGAGTTTGGATAAGTTTATTGGTAACGTTTGGGATTCATTTTGTATGCATTTTGACGGAGGGAAACCGAGTGGATTATTGACTGAAGCGCGCCAGCTAAACAATGATTTTATGGATATAAAGAAGGAATTTATCGAACAAAAGGACCATTTGTAATGTAACAGACCTTTTGGAGTGCCAACAGAAGAAGATCTTCAAAGGTAAGACATATATTATATCGCTATTTCTGACTTTCGTGTCGCAACTCCCTGGTTGAAAAGTATTTGTTATGCATTTGTGTGCTGGACGCTGTCCTCAGATAATCACATGGTTTGCTTTCGCCATAAAGCCTTTTTGAAATCGGACACCTTGGCTGGAATATCAACAAGTTAAGCTTTATTTTGATATATTGCACTTGTGATTTCATGAAAGTTTAATATTTATAGTAATTTACTTTGAATTTGGCGCTCTGCCATTTCACCTGATGTTGGCCAGGTGGGACGCTACCTTCCCACCTATCCCAAAGAAGTTGAGAGGGCACGACAAAGCCTATTTCCCCTCAGGAGACTGAAAATATTTGGCATGTGTCCTCAGATCCTCAAAAAGTTCTACAGCTGCACCATCGAGAGCATCCTGACTGGTTGCATCACTGCCTGGTAAGGCAACTACTCGGCCTCCGACCGCATGGCACTTACTTACGGTAGTGCGTACGGCCCAGTATTTCACTGGAGCCAAGCTTCCTGCCATCCAGGACCTCTATATTAGACAGTGTCAGAGGAAGGCCCTAAAAATTGTCAAAGATTCCAGCCACCCTAGTCACAGAGTTTTCTCTCTGCTACGGCACAGCAATAGGTACCGGAGCACTAGGTCTAGGTCCAAGAGGCTTCTAAACAGCTTCTACCCCCAAGCCATAAGACTCCTGAACAGCTACCCAGTCTATTTGCATTGGCCCCACCCCTCTTTTACACTGCTGCTTTATAATTGTTTTATTTAGTTAGTCAAGTCAGATAAGAACAAATTCTTATTTACAATGACGTTTTACCGTTGGCAATCCCTCCCCTAACCCGTACAATGCTGGGACATTTGTGCGCTGCCCTATGGGACTCCCGATAAAGGCCGATGTGATTCAGCCCGGGATCGAATCAGAGTCTGTAGTGATGCCTCTGGCACTGCGATGCAGTGCCTTTGACCGCTGCGCCACTCTGGAGCCCTACTCTCTGTTTATTATATATGCATAGTCACTTTAACTCTAACTACATGTACATATTAACTCAATTACCTCGACTAACCTGTGCCCCCGTACTCTGTACTGGTACCCCGTGTATAAAGCCTCGCTACTGTAATTTCACTGCTGCTCTTTAACTTCTTGCGACTACAGGGGGTGCTGTTCCGAATTAGCATTTTGTCGTCTCCAAATTAAACTGCCTAGTACTCAATTCTTGCTCGTACAATATGCATATTATTAATTCTATTGGATAGAAAACACTTTCTAGTTTCATACAAAGTTGGAATGATGTCTGTGGGTGACCCAGAACTCTTTCTACAGCGAAATCCATGACAGACAGTGAAAGGTCTGAGAGCGAAGCTCTGGTTTCAGATCAGTTTTTAAGGTCTCTGTCTATCCTATGGAACGACA
>NW_019944113.1:26174-33396 GCF_002910315.2 Salvelinus sp. IW2-2015
AAGTTGATAACGACCTGTGAAAATGGCGTCCGGAGGTCCCTTCCTGCGTAAGGGCGAGCGTCGAAAGGGGGGCTACTCTCACTCCTTGGTCTTTTATAACCTCTGAGAGCTACCTAGAAGGCATTCCACTTCTCATTGGTTACTGACATCCAGGGAAGGCGGGTGCAATTGCTTTTCTGACTTTCGTGACCATGCTAATTTGGGGCTAGCTGTTGTAACATTGATTGATACACTCACAAAAGCTTAAATTTCTTTCGCTGTAAAGCATATTTTCAAAATCTGACACGATAGGTGGATTAACAACAAGCTAAGCTGTGTTTTGGTATATTTCACTTGTGATTGCATGATTATAAATATTTTTAGTAATATTTATGCATTTGGCGCCCTGCAATTCTAGCGGTTGTTTAGGAAAGTGATTCCTTAAAAGGGATCCGTAGCGCAGTGAAGTTACTTATTTGTTATTTTTATTTTCTACTTATTTGTTTTTTATTTAAGGTGGTTGATATGATGAAACAAGTACAACAGTTTGTCCACCATCGTGAACACTTACGAAGAGGGTCCATTCTGTCCTAAAGACAGAACTTGGGCTTCATGGCAAGAAAGTTGATCTGTCATCAAAAGGAAACATACAGAACCTGGAAGGCCATGGAGAGTCAGAGTGGAAGAGGCAATGTCTGAGGCCCTCACAGCTTGAAGACGGGATTTGGAGACTGATGGGGGTGTCGGGTTACAATAGGTCCTGAAAAAGAGGAAAATGCTGATTCATCTTTTTCTCTAAGAAAATAATAATAAACAATCTTTCCTACAAAAAATGATTATACATATAAACATGTATTGTGCAGCAACGTGTGGTATTGTGTAATAATAACATGTATGATTCATATAAAGGTTCTGTAAAAAAACATTAGTGTTACAGTTTAATATTGTACAGGGAACTTCTTCATAATTGTAATATGTATGCATTTCTTTACTGAAGATTTAGAAGGAAAATAAAAATATTTTAAAATAAAATAATATTTACCTTAATAAATGAATGACAGCTCTCTCTCTCTCTCTCTCTCTGCACAAGACACAATGATTCGTTGGGATGTGTTGTGTGTGTCTGAGGCCAGGCTGCATGGTTGGCGTCAGGTTACAAGCTATGGGTGTTACAAGCAGAGAGAGAGAGAGAAACCCTGATCAAGGAGCAAAAGCCTTATTTTCTAAGAAAATAATAATTAACAGTCATTCATACAATAAATAATGATACATTTAAACATTTATTGGGTATTAAAGTGTAGTATTGTTTATTAATAATATTTAAGGTTTAGTAAAAAAACATAAGTGGTATAGTTTAATAATGCATGGTATCTTTTAAAAACAGTAATATATATGTATGCATTTCTGTCCTAAAGATTTAGTAGAAAATATAAAAAGAGAAAATGTAATTTACCTTTAATGAAATCTCTGTCTCTGTCTGTCTGTCTCTCTGATCTGTGTACCTCTCTCTCTCTCTACACAAGAGAAATTGGTTCGTTGGGGTGTGTTTGTGAGCGTGTGTGGTGTTTCTCTGAAACAACTGTTATTTTTAAACCTGTTAAATCTTTAAACATTTATAAAGAGTTCTCGGCGATCCATATTTTAGTGGTCAACAGGTTAGTCATCTAGGGGTCCCTTACACACAAGGGAACTATATGTACACAATGGGGAACCCCTAGTGTCTTTGAATCAACTGTTTTAAACCTGCCTTTTACATTTTTACAATTATTTTATTTAACCTTTATTTAATTAGGAAAGTCAGTTAATTAAGAACAAACTCTTATTTACAATGACGGCCTACACCGGACGACACTGGGCCAATTGTGCGCCGCCCTATGGGACTCCCAATCACTACCGGATGTGATACAGCCTGGATTTGAACCAGGGACTGTAGTAACACCTCTTGCACTGAGATGCAGTGCCTTAGACAGCTGCGCCACTCGGGAGCAAATAATAATGTCTAACCTTTAACCTGAAAAAGACTTCTCAGGGGGGGCGAGCATCCTAGGATGTCTGAGGATGGAATGTCCACGGAATGTCTCAGTCAATCAAAAATGTTTAATTACATTTAAAAACAACTCCAGAGGCCTCACACCCTCCTTTTTGAAAGGGCCATTGTAGTCTTTAAGATGGGTCCTTTATTTATGACTTAACCCTCCTGCTGTGTTCTGGTCAAATTGGTTCTCTCTGAAAAATGTAGTTAATTTAATCTGATTGTCATAAGGTTCCATGACTTTGGACACACAAAATAAAGGTTGATAAATGTTCATTACATTTTGGGTGTTTTATTTACACACTTTTGTAAACATGTGGTGAGTTCAGGCACATGCCCATTCATCAGATGGACACACTTCCTCTCCCAGACACCCACATGCATGTGTGTTTGAGCGCACACACACACACACACAGACACACACACACACACAAAGACACAAACACACACACACACACACACACACACACACACACACACCTCACTCCCCTTCTTGGCTTCCACGGCAACGCCCACATGAACCTTTCCCCAATTAATCTTTTCCCCACGTGAACCACACCTGTTGGCATTCTCACAAACAATCGTAACATTGTTTCAATAATATATAGAACTTTTCTCGCAGCTTTGGTTATAAAGATATTTTGAGGCCTTGCTCACAATTCAGTCTGTGGCAGCACAATGACCAAAAAAAACTGCATGTGAGGGTCTTGATCCTATCTTGGATCATGACACTGGTGAGGAGGAGAGAGGCCAGGAAACTGATAGTGAAGATGCATTAGAGGAGAAAGTGCATGATAAATAGCACATATGTTTCATCTGAATATTTGTTACAGTCAAAATAATCCATACATTATGATTTTTCCCCTCAAAAACGAGTTGTATGAGCTCAGGTCAATGAGGCCTACAGGCCATAAATAGCAAATAGAAGTTCAAAATAACTATAAACCATCATTTTGCAGTTCCTAATCTGAAGTGAGCACTATTCATATGTCCTTAATACGTTATAAATATTTGAGTGAGCAGTGTAATTTCTCTATTATGCCTTTGGTAGATGCCTTTGGTAGACATTCCAGCAGTACCTGTTGTTCCTTCTGGTATTAAAATGACCTAGAACATATCAATGGTTAAACAATAAGCACACAACACAGAGGATGTTAAAGGAAATATATTGAACATTTTATTCCAAAACAGTCACACTGTTGTAGTAATGTTGAAGGAAATCATGTTTTTTTTCTGAAAATGCTAACATTTGCATTTGTTGGCAGTGACTTGTCTACCAAAACCAAGGTGTGGATTGCAGTCACTCATTAGAGCAGGGAACCTATATTTAAATACGTCATTTCACTGAACATTACATTTAAAGGGTAACTACCTACGCTACAAGTCAAGTTGTCCAAATACTTCTGACTTCTTCAAATTTCAAATTGAACCTTTCAACCATGGTTCTTTATACCTTCAACTGTCTCTTCTTAAAAAACATGTTGAAATCATTTATTTCATCTTAAATTCCTGTTACTAATAACTCAAATAGGAATTTACAATAATCCATTTTTTCTTTTCAACTTGACATTTATTTTGGAAATAACCAAACTCTACCAGGCAGACGAGAAGTCAAGAGGGTCATACCAGCAATGTCATTGTCACGGTTGTGTGTAGATACAGACCAAGGCTCAGCGTTCTCTGAGTTCCACATCTTTATTTATGTGAAAACAAAAGGAAACAAACAACGAACCGTAACATTAGAGCGGCTACATGCCACTAACTCAAAACAAGATCCCACAAAACACAGTGGGGAAATGGCTGCCTAAATATGATCCCCAATCAGAGAGAACGATAAACAGCTGCCTCTGATTGGGAACCATACCAGGCCAATATAGAAATAAAAACCCCTAGATTGGAACACCCCCTAGTCACACCCCGACCTAACCAAAATAGAGAATAAAGGCTCTCTATGGTCAGGGCGTGACAGTACCCCCCCCTCCCAAAGGTGCGGACTCCGACCGCAAAACCTGAAACCAACTGGAGGGTAGGGGGGGTGACTATTGTCGGTGGCAGCTCCGGTGCGGGTCTTTGCCCCACCCAAACCACGGTTCCGGCCATGGTAGACGCCGTGTATAACGCCGTGCCCAGACTGGGCATCGGCACAGAGGAGGGCCGGCCATGGAGCTGGGTTGGACACCGCACCCGGACTGGGCCCCTGGCGCCGAGGAAGACTCCGTTCTTGGAGTGGGACTGGACGCCGTGCCTGGACAGGCACCGGCGCAGAGAAGGCTCTGGCCTTGGAGCTGGACTGGACACCGTACCCGGACTGGGTACCGGCTTAGAGGGAGGCTCCTGCCGTGAGGCAGGACTGGACGCCGTGCCCGGACTGGGCAAAGCGCAGAAGGCGGCTCCGGCATTGGAGCAGGACTGGAGCCGTGCCTGGACTGGACATCGGGGCAGAGTAAGACTCCTGCCATGGAGCGGGACTGGACGCCGTGCCTGGACGCTCCGGACCGTGGACCGTCGCTGGAGGTTCCGGACCGTGGACGTCGCTGGAGGTTCCGGAACCACGGACAGAATCACGTAACCCAGAAATTGAAATGGAAATCAACAATATTCAAAAATGAATTGAACTTATTAGGAAGTTAACTAAATGAAATTGAATAGCAATATATTTGTTAATAAATATGAACAAATACCATCAGTGATTCGTATTTTCCTGCAATTTCTGAAACGGCAGAGAAATGCCTGTCTGTGTTTGTTTGTGTGTATGCAATGGACACGCACAAATTGTCACGATCGTCTTGATGAGGAAGAGAGGACCAAGGCGCAGCGTGATATGAATACATCTTCTTTAATGAAGACAAACAAACACAATTACAAGCGAACAAAAACACAAACGATCGTGAAGTTAAACAAACTACGTGCACACATGCAACATAGACATAGACAATTACCCACAATAGCCTAATGCCTATGGCTGCCTTAAATATGGCTCCAATCAGAGCAACAATAAAAAGCTGGCTCTGATTGAGAACCAAACCAGGCAACCATAGACTTTCCTAAACCTCTATACTGAACACAACCCCATACACTCTACAAAACCCCTTATACAATACAACCACCCAAGACGAGACAAATACACACAAACATCCCCCATATCACACCCTGACCTAACTAAATAAATACAGAAAACAAAGATAAGGCCAGAATTCTGGTCTCAGACCAGAATTAGGTCTGAGACGAGACAGAGTCAACTCTATGAGAAGTCCATACAATGACAGATGGGAAATTATTGAGGGAAAGTGGATACGTAGTCATTAGCAAAACTGAATGCATTCAACTGAAATGTGTCTTCTACATTTAACCCAACCCCTCTGAATCAGAGAGGTGCGGGGGGCTGCCTTAATCAATGTCATCAGTGCCCGGGGAGCAGTTGTTGTTGGAGTTAACTTGCTCAGGGGCAGAACCTTTCACTCTTAACTGCTGGGCTACCTGCTGCCCCATATAATATCAAAGTATTGGTTTCCATCATGCGTCTTCCTCTAATGATATGCTATTTTTTCTATTCAGCAACGTAACATGAAATATGTCAATAAGTTGCTGTCAATGCATCCCATCTCACCCTTCTTTTATGTTTGGGAAACCAACAAAAATGTCAAAACAAAGCTCACCTCCTGTATGTGCTCCTACTCGGGTGACTCTGTGACAATATTGCTGGGTCCTCCTCCACACTGCGTCACCTGGGAAGACCTCATCTCTCTCCTCTGCCCTCTTGACAGGTCAGGCTGTAAGTCTGATTCCCTCTGGAGACTGGAGAGAGATGAAACTCCAGACTCCTCCCACTGAGAAGAGGCAGAGGTCCTGGTAGAACTTGTCTGTCTGTCTGTCTGTCTGTCCAGACTCTGTCTCACTGTCTTGCTTCAAACCTACTTAAAAAAGTATTTGTTTGAATCAGCCCAATTCCTGTGTTATAAATAAAATAACCATGATTGGCATAATTTTAAATTCACATGTCTGGCTATTAATCAAACATTGTGGAAATAGGAGAAAAAAAAACTACATTTTGAGGAAGTCATGAATCATTCTGTATATTGTCTAACATTACCCTCAGTGGCTCAATTGTGCCACAACACTTTTAACAAGTGCAGTGAAGTTGAAATGTTAATTACGGCATGATATCAGATAACGTTCAAGTCTATCTCAATGGTGTATTGTGTAAGTAGATGAGGGTAAAATGCAAGAATATGCAATTATGTGTACCACTTTATAATGTTCAGTAAAAAAACATTTGTAAGACATTACATTTTGTTCGCCATTTATTATTAGTTCCACATTTGTGAAATGTTTCTCACCTAAGTATTCTGACATTTATAATAACTACTATATGCATTAATGATTCAACACAACAAGTTGCAGAACACTGCAGTAGACACTTCAACCTCAACATACTGGTTATGAACACTACCACTACTCTCACTAATTGACAATGTATCATCATTCATCATCAGCTGTCTTCCACTTCACTCCCAATCATTTAAAATGTGTTTTATCCATGGTTCAAAGTGACAGCTAAACGTATTTTAACATGGTTGAAGTTAGGCGTTCGTAGTTCCTATGTTTTTATTCCCTAGTTTGACATAGTTAAGTAAAACTGTTTAGTTGTTGTTATTGCTTCTTTCATGTAACAACATATTGACATTACTTCACTGCGTGTTGTCATCATAGATACATGTGGTGTTGATACAGAATGATTTATCTGGATTAGAATGACTGGAAGAGATAAAAGAAGGCATAAGCTTGTTTTACAAAATACATTGTAGTTATTTTGGGTTGTATATTCCAAATACCAATGTCTGTGGTTGTTCCATGTTATTTAATGATACATAGTATGTAATAATTTAAAAGTAAATTTTGAGGATGTGGATCATACTGTATGTTGTTTAACATTACCCTCTAGTGGCTTATTTGGGACACATTGCCTTTTACAAGTGTTAGCAGAGTTGAAATGTACAATACTGCATGATATCAGATAACTTCCAGGTCTCACTCAATAGTCTATTGTAGTAGGTGAAGGTCAAATGTAAGAATATGCAATTATGGGTAACACTTTATCATAACATTCAGTAATAAACCATTTAAGGGCATTTAAAGTTTGTTCACCATTTATTAATCATTACTCCCACATGTGTTAAATATTAGCCTACTAGGTTCCACATGTATTTTCGA
>NW_019944113.1:33421-35729 GCF_002910315.2 Salvelinus sp. IW2-2015
CGCTTTTTGGGGATGGTTGGCTACTGCCGTAGTTTCTGTAAGAACTTCTCTGCGGTAGTTGCTCCATTGACCGATTTGCTCAGTCCGGCTAGATCATTTGTGTGGTCCCCTGATTGTAAAAGAGCTTTTGAATCTGCTAAAGCACTCTTGTGTAATACCCCTGTACTTGCTGCTCCGGATTTTGAGCAACCGTTTAAACTTGAGGTAGATGCTAGTGCCAGAGGTGCTGGTGCTGTTCTACTGCAGCAGGACAAGAGTGGAGKGGATCATCCCGTTTGTTATTTTTCTCGAAAGTTTAACAAATGTCAAACAAATTATGCAGCTATTGAACAAGAAGCTCYTGCTTTGTTGTTATCTCTACAACACTTTGAAGTATATATTGGTTCCAGTGCCCTACCAGTGATTGTATATACTGATCATAACCCCTTAGTGTTTCTCCACCGGATGTACAATCAGAACCAGCGCCTAATGCGTTGGGCCCTTATTGTGCAAAATTATAATTTGGAGATACGGCATAAAAAAGGTTCTGAAAATGTGTTGGCAGATGCTTTGTCTCATGTGTGAGAATAATTATTTTTGTATGTTTTGTAAATACTGTGTTCGCAATCCCCCCTAGGGTTGCTCTCTTAAGGGTGGGAGTGTTACAGATACAAGTATTCTGTGTGTATCCTGTGTGTATTTCTTTTCTCTCCTTCTCCCCTACTCACAGGTGACCATCATCATTCCCCAATCAGTCATCAATCAGTCGCTAATCAGAAGACACCTGCTCCTTTTCTCCTAGCCAATCACAGTCCCTTTCCCTTGCTTTAAAAACCCTGTCAGTGGTTCTCTCTAGAGCTCGATCTCTTTGTCTAGAGCAATCTCTCTGTACATGCCATATGTTTGTAGACCTCTTGTGTGGTTTAGGATACATGTCACTTTGCCCCCACTTGTGAGTATTGTTTTGGTTATGGTGTGTGAGTGTTTGTTTGATGGTGGGAAAAGGGGGTAACCAAGATAAGACGCCCATGGGCATACACTACCCGTAGGTAAACTTTGTTAAATACACTAGTTAGAACTGGGCGGACCACCCACTGTATTTTTGGTTAGTTAGTTAGCTGTTGTTTAAATAGGCTAGTCTAGCTTAGGGGTGTTTTGGGATATTTGTTTCTTTCCTTGGGTCCAGCTCAGCCCCTTTTCCTGCCACCCCCATTACCGTGTGTTTGTTAATAAACCCTGAGTTTGACGGTAAATTTAAGTTGTCGTGGTTATTTCGTTCTCACCGTTACTTTGTCACTATTACACTTTGCATGAGTTATGTTACGGGTCCCATTACCATCCCCCTAGACTGTCGGGCCAAAGGCATTCGTAACAACCATCGAGAGCATACTGTCGGCTGCATCACAGCCTGGTACTGCAACTCCACTGCCGCGGACCGCAAGGAGCTTCAGAGGGTGATACGTGCAGCCAAACGCACCATTGGGTGAACGTTGTCTGCAGAAACCCTACAGAAACCCTACAAAACCAAATCTGCAGGGAGGCCAAGAAGATCATCAGGGACCTCAGCCACCCAAGCCCTGTTCTCCCTGCTTCAAACACACAGGAGCATCATGGCAAAAACTGGAAGACTGTCCGATAGTTTCTACCCTTAGAATATCAGGCTGCTGAATAGCCACCGCTAGTCAGCTACCTGCTCCTCCTCCCCCCCAACTGCCTTTTACTCCGCCCCCACCCCAACGACATTCATCACTGTTGCAGTTGTTAATATGTTTATTCTATTTTTTTGTTCTTTTTATTTACCTTGGTCCCCACACCCGTTCAATGGTCATGCTGCTCCCCCTATGGTCATTCCCACAAATTAGCAGTTTTTACTCTGCCTCCACCCCATGGACAGGTTATTTATAATGCTATTGCCCCCCCAAAAGAATGTATTACATTTTCACTATTTTTATTTCAACTTAGTCCTGCATGTTCAAGGTCGGAGCCTGGAGATTTTCACTGTAACTGCAATTACTCCTATACATATGGCTATTAAACACAGAATCTAAAATGAAATGAAAGTCCCTAAATTGGGGAATTTAAATTTAAGAAGTTAACTTTTACTTGTACTCATCTGATCCGGGAAGCACCTCATCAGTAAAAAGCTGACTAGCATAGCTAGCATTAGCGCCACAAGTAAATACTAGCACATAAATATCAATGAAATCACAAGTCAGACACCAGCATTTGAAAAGATACACCATTCTTGTGAATCAGTCATCATTCTTTGATTTTTAAAAATGGTTTTACAGGGAGACACATATGTTTTTATTGTGCGTAATCGAAAGTT
>NW_019944113.1:42982-55518 GCF_002910315.2 Salvelinus sp. IW2-2015
ATGCAGGACAAACTTAAATCAGTATTTATCTAATTTCTCATTATCAACCATGTCCTTAAATGTGCAAACCAGAGGGAAAATAACCTGCACCACCCCTACGTCCACCCACACATGACTATGCCCATTCAAGCTCTCCCTGCCTCTCCATTTAGATCCAAATCTAACCATAATCTATATCCTCCTATCCTGGCCTTACAGAGCAACAAACCAGTGACTAGATCAATAAAATAAGTGGTCAGATGAAGCAGATGCTAAGCTACATGACTGTTTTGCTATCACAGACTGGAACATGTTCCGGGATTCCTTCAATGGCATTGAGGAGAACACCGCATCTGTCATTGGCTTCATCAATAAGTGCATCGATGACGTCATCCCCACAGTGACCGTACGTACATACCACAACCAGAAACCATGGATTACATCCACACTGAGCTAAAGGCGAGAGCTGCCACTTTCAAGAAGCGGGACTCTAACCCGGAAGCTTATAAGAAATCCTGCCTATGCCCTCCGACGAACCATCAAACAGACAAAGTGTCAATACAGGACTAAGATCGAGTCGGACTACACCGGCTCTGATGCTCGTTGGATGTGGCAGGGCCTGCAAACCATTGCAGACTACAAAGGGAAGCACAGTGGAGAGCTGCCCAGTGACACGAGCCTACCAGATGAGCTAAACTACTTTTTTGTTTGCTTTGAGGCAAATAACACTGAAGCATGCATGAGAGCACCAGCTGTTCCGGAAGACTGTGTGATCACGCTCTCCGCAGCCGATGTGAGTAAGACCTTTAGACAGGTCAACATTCACAAGGCCGCAGGGCCAGACGGATTACCAGGATGTGTACTGCGAGCATGTTCTGACCAAGTAGCAAGTGTCTTCACTGACATTTTCAACCTCTCCCTGTCCGAGTCTGTATAACATTTACATTTAAGTCATTTAGCAGACGCTCTTATCCAGAGCGACTTACAAATTGGTGCATTCACCTTATGATATCTTATGAATACCTACATGTTTTAAACAGACCACCATAGTGCCTGTGCCCAAGAACACTAAGGCAACCTGCCTAAATGACTACCGACCCGTAGCACTCACGTATGTAGTCATGAAGTGCTTTGAAAGGCTGGTCATGGCTCACATCAACACCATCATTCCAGAAACCCTAGACACACTCCAGTTTGCATACCGCCCCAACAGATCCACAGATGATGCAGTCTCTATTGCACTCCACACTGCCCTTTCCCACCTGGACAGAAGGAACACCTACACACCTTATGTGAGAATGAATATTACTTGATTACAGCTCCAGCCAGTTCAAAACCACCATAGTGCCTCCAAAGCTCATCTAATTAGCTAAAGACCCTGGGACAAAACACCTCCTTTGCAAACTGGATCCTGGACTTCCTACGACAGGGCGGCCTACAAGGTGAAAGGACGTAACAACAGATCCGCGCACGCTGACCTCAACAACAGGCCCCTCAGGGTGGCGTGCTCAGGACCCCTTCATACACCCTGTTCACCGATGATACGCGCGGCCAAGGCACCAACCATCCAACCATCATTAAAGTTTGCGACATGACACAACAGTGTGGGCCTGATCCAACCGACAACAACGAGACAGCCTTATAGGAGGAGGTCAGAGACCTCGCCGTGTTGTGCCAGGAGCAACAACCTCTCCCTCAACGTGGTCAAAGACAAAGGAGATGATCTGTACACTATCAGGAAAAAGAAGACAGAGCACGCCCCCATATCTCACGACGGTGCTGTCTGGGAAGCGAGTTGAAGCTTCAAGTCCTGGATGTCCACTCACCACGCACCAAAACTAACATGATACCAAGCCCACCATACAGCTCCTGATGCGGCAACAACAAAAACCTATATCACGCCTCAGTAGACTGAAAATTTCGCATGGAATTCCAATCCTCACAAAGTTATCTACAGCTGCACCATCGGAGCATCCTGAACAATGGTTAGCATCACTGGCCATGGAATGGCAATGCTCGCCCTCCGACCGCAAGGCACTACAAGGGTACGTGTAACCCCAGACATCCACTTGGCCAAGGCTCTTCCTGTCGGTCCTTTGGCAGCCGGATCTAATAGTGTATGACATGCCTCTTAAAATTATCTCCCATTAAAACTAATCCCTATCAGATATACTCATGAAATGGACTATATTTAACTAATTAAAGCAGGAGGAGGGGCACCACAAAATACATATTTAGAAGCTCTTATACTTCCGAATAAACCTTAAAGACCTAGTAATATTACCCATCAAATAGCATCAATATTTAACATGTCACCGTCATTTCAGTCTCATCTAAACAGTGTAAGATTCATTGGTTATCTTCACAACCCTGGCTAACACAGTTGACATCAGCAATACAAAATTGGGGTATATACTTACTTTATCTAGATAACCTAAACTCATCACACAGGAAGATCACCAGTAACAACAGAACCTGAATCAACCTACGATTCCCAATTACTCATAAGAGAAAATGCCTCTACCGGCCGGAACAGATAGTGACAGCTGTCTTACACACCAAAAGAAAAGAGGAGAACATAGGGCGAAGCTGTCGCTATCGGTAAACTACAGAAATATCTTATGCATTCTAAATTACCGCCCATTGTGAGAAAAGGGAAAAGCAAATAAATATCTTCTCTGAGCTGCTCGCTTCGGTAAGGTTTTGGTCAGATGGAGGCCGTAGTGCCCAAGCCGAGTCCGTTGTCCTATTGAAGAAGTCATGCCTGGTAATTGATCATGGTGTAAACGCCGTGCGTTGATAGTAGACGGGGATACTCGTGATCTGTCCTCCTAAACCGCGTTTGCAGACTCTGTTGCACCACTCACGCTTAGCGAGATATGCACTTCTGTAGTGAATAAGTAAGTTATAATCCATTCCGTCAACCAAAGCTCACGCCTGATGGTTGGCTTACGTTCTTGTAGTTTATCGAAACCATTTTGGAGCCGTTCCTCACAATTCTCAGAAACAGAAACGTTAGCATTTTCCTCACATGGCTTATAGAGTCGGAGGGCAGAAGGGGTGTCTGAAAAGTTTATAACCCATCCGTCTTCACAGGGGCAGGCCCACTAGTTGAGCAGCGCCCGTAAGACTTATGAAAACCTGAAATCACGTATTTGGAAGCTTAACAATTACATTTAGATCTCTTCACCAATAATCTTCATATGTCAAAACATTTGACTGACATTAGACAATTCCAGGTTTCGAATCGTACCTCTGATAGTGTAGATTTTCCACAGTAATTGTATGTATTCTATCATTGATGAAAGAATGTTGCCAGTGACAAACCCAACCTTGACATAATATACCTTACAGTCACCGGCATAAGGTACTAAGCATACTCGAAACCCGCCATCGATAAAAGACAGTACTGTGCAGCCGGCTTCATCGACCTGTCCGAGCCTTTCGACTCTGTCACATCACCAAGTTCTTATCGCAGACTCAGTAAGCCTCGGTTATTCTTCTATATGACTGCCTTGCCTGGTCACCAACTATTTGCAAGACAAGAGTTCAGTGTGTCAAAGAGGACATATTCGTCTGTCCCGCAGTTACTCTAATGGGGTAACCCACAGCGTTCAATTGCTCGGCCGACTCTTTTCTCTTGGATGGATATACAATGAGTGCTTGCCTTAGCTGCGGGCGGATTTCCCTGATCACCTCTACGCAGACGACACCATTCTGTAGCACTTCTGCCCTTCGCTTGGACACTGTGCATCCTACACCTCCAAACGAGCTTCAATGCCATAAACAGAACTCCTTCTGTGGACCTCCAACGCCTAACGCAGTAAACCAAATGCATGCTTCAACCGTTCGCGCCTCACCGCACGCCCGACTAGCATTCACCACCCGACGTACCGGACCTAGAATATATGGACATCTATAAGTACCTAGGTGTTCTCGGCTAGACTCAAACATCGCCTTCCAGACTCATATCAAACATCTCCAAATCCAAAATCAAATCTAGAGTGCTTTCATTTCGCAACAAAGCCTCCTTCACTCACGTCGCCAAACTTACCCGAGTAAAAATCTGACTATCCTACGTCCTCGACTTCGGCCGATGTCTCTACAAAAATTAGCTTCCAATTACTTCTACTCAGCAAACTGATGCAGTTCTATCACGTGCATTCGTTTGTACTAAAGCACCTTAACGACCACCCTGCGACCTGATATGCCCTATTCGCTGCCCTCGCACATGTTCGTCGTCAGACCCCACTGCTCCAGGTCATCACAAAGCTATGCTAGGTAAAGGGCCACCTATATCTCAGTTCACTGTACACGCATGCTACCACCCACCCGTTAGCACCCGACCTCCAGCAGGTGATATCTCACATTATCATCCCTAAAAGCCAAACCTAAATTTGGCCGCCTTTCTTCCAGTTCTCTGCTGACTGCGGACTGGAACGAAATTGCAAAAATCTCTGAAGATGGAGACTTTATCTCCCTCAACAACTGTAAACATCTCTGCATCTGAGCAGCTACCGATCCTGCAGCGGTACATAGCTCCATCGTATATAGCCCAAGCCCAATTCTTACCTACCTCACCCCATACGGCTTTATTTATTACTTTTCTGCTCTTTGCACACCAGTATCATCTACTTCCAATGATGGAAATCATCTGATATCATAACTCCAGTGTTATCTGCTAAATTGCAGTATATCGCATTTATTGCCACCTCCTCATGACTTTTGCACAACATGAATAGATTCTCTTTTTCTACCATGTATTGACTTGTTATTTGGTACTCCATGTGTAACTCTGTTTGTTGTCTGTTCCACCTGCTATGTTTATCTTGCCAGTTCGCAGTGCAATGAGAACTTGTTCTCAAAACTAGCCTACCTGGTTAAATAAAGGTGAAAAAAAATATATATAAAAAAAAATTAATAAATGTTCAGTTGGTCGATACCGAATATATTCATTTCCCCAAACTTCTGAGTTCCCAAATCTCTATGTTAACCAAGGTTTCTAATGGATAATCAGTACAGCTAGGAGAGAAAAAAATGGATGTCACGCCCTGACTTTAGTTATCATTTGGTTTCTTTATTATTTGGTTAAGGTCAGGGTGTGTTGTTTAGTTTTTTGTCTTGTCTAGGTTTTTGTTATCTATGGGATTGTATTGTCGGGTAATTAGGTTGATGGTGGACTGGATGAGGTTTCCCATCAACGACCAGCTGTTTATCGTTTGTCTCTAATTGGGCAGCTATTAGGTTGCATTTTCAAGTTGTTTTGTGTAGTTGTCCTTGTTAGTTGCCTGGACTGCACTACGTTGGACCTCTCATCGTGTAGTTTCTATTTATTAGTTTTTGGTTGGCGCGCCTTCGGTACAATAAATGAGTATTAAAGCTAAATCGCTTTGCGACCTTGTTCCACTCCTTGATACACGTGCCCGTGACAAAGGGGGGAAGATGTATTTAAGAACGGTCCATAACCTACCCCAGCCCAACGTCATGGAACACTGCCATCTAGGACTCTATTTCCAGGTGTTCAGAGTGAAGGCCCTTGAAATTGTCAAAGACTCCAGTCACCCTCGTCCATAGACTGTTCTCTCTATTACCACATCGCAAGCAGTACCGAAGCGCTGAAGTCTAGTCCAAGAGGCTCCTCCAGCAATACAGCCTCCTGATTATTCTAAGTCAAATGGCCACCCAGACTACTTCAAATGACCCCATCCCTCCCCTCTCCACACCACTTGCCACTCTCTGTTGTCAGCTATGTATAGTCCACTTGAATAACTCTACCTACATGTAGTACTACAGTCTGAAGCGGAAAGTTTTACACTGCACCTTAGCCAATACATATTTAAAACTCAGGTTTTCCGAATTCCCTGACATTTAATCTCGAAAAATCCCTGTTTTTAGGTCAGTAGGATGCAACCACCTTTATTTAGAGAAGTGGAAATGTCACGAATATATATACGAGAGAATGATTTATTTTAAGCTTTATTTCTTTCATCACATTCCAGTGGTCAGAAGTTTACATACACGATCATTAGTATTTTGGTGCATGGCTTGTCTTTAAAATTGTTAACTTGCAACTTATAGGGGTGCTGTTCCGCCATTATGCAATTTGTGTCTCCCAAATTAAACTGCCTCGGCATAATTCTTGATGTACATATGCATTATTATTGTCTTTATTGGATAGAAAACACCTTCTAGTTTTATAGAAGTGAATATTGTCTCTGAGTGGTACAGAACAATTTCTCACTGCACTTTTCATGGAACAGGGTTCAGATTATCAGAAATTTTAACCTCTGATTGGGGTCTGTTTTTAAGCCGCGACAGTTGAATGCTAATGAGAAACCGATCACTGCCACGTCTTCCTCTTGGGTCCTGTTTACGTCATCTACGTTTTCAAATTGAACATCGATGGACGTTCACAGCCATCTATAAAGTACGAAAATTACAGAGACCCCCTTTCTATTGTGCGCTCTGAAGCGTAAAGGACACGGACCATGCCGTGTTCCAAATCGTTTTCTAACCCAGCAATATTTCTCGCGGTCATGTTTCCAGTCGTATAGGTGTTAAAAATCATTCATTAAATGTATTATATTTGAACCGTTTATAGCACATTTATCAATCCGTTAAGTGGATTTGAGATTTCTTTGTTGTTGCGCACTCTGAAAGTTGGACACGTTTATAGGGTGTCGGTCGTTGTGCGCTGGACATTTCGAAGGACAGAGAGACTCTATCGACCAAAAGACGTTTATCTAACAGTAGAAAGGAACATTGCCCAAGAATCTGATGGAAGAAACAGCTCAAAGTAGCAATATTTAATATGATAAATGCGTGTTTCTGTCAAATATTTTAAACGCATATTTCGCCATTTTGTTTGGGTATAGCTTCACTTGGCCAACCCTGTATTGAAAATTAAGGATAATTTAAAAATTGTAAATAATCCGCGGCTGCATTAAGAACTAATTTGTCTTTCGATTGCTGTCAACCCTGTATTTTTAGGTCAGATATGATTAGCTTTCAATTAAACTAGATCACTCTGATAGATGACGTCAACCATATTGAGCTCTGATCTTGCTAGTATTTTATTGTGTAACCACGGTTTTGTTATGGCTAAATATGCACCTTTTTCGAACAAACTGTATATGATATTGTAAAATGATGTTACAGAGTGTCATCGGAAGAATTCTGAGAAGGTTAGTGAAAAAATTATATATTTTGGCGGTGATTACGTTATAGCGGCTCTTTGGCTGGAATCGATGCTCTGGAACGTTTGCACATGTGGTATGCGTAACTTATCGATTTATTGTGTTTTCGCTGAAAAACGCTTAGAAAATCTGAAATATGTGCTGAAATCACAAGAACTGGGTCTTATCCATTGCGTAGCTTTGTTATTTTTATGAAATGTTTTATGATGAGTAATATTGGTCATACACTGTTGCTCTATCTATAATTCTAGTCGATTTGTGATGGTGGGGTGCAATTGTAAACTGTGATTTCTACCTGAAATAGTGCACTTTTTTCTAACAAAAACTATCCTATACCATGAATATGTTATCAGACTTGTCATCTGAAGAGGTTTTTCTGGTTAGTGGATATCAATATCTTAGTTGAGCCGATTGGTGATAGCACCTGAAGGAGTAAGAAACTGTTGGAGTTAGAATAGTGGTGTATTTTGCTAACGTGTTTAGCAATAGATTTACATATTTGTCTTCCCTAAAACATTTAAAAATCTGAAATGGTCTGGCTTTATATTCCAAGATCTGTATCTTTCATCTGGGTCTTGGACTTGTGATTTAATGATATTTAGATGCTACATCTACTTGTGAAGCTATGCTAGGTAATGCTATCAGGTGATGTGGGGGGGTGCGGGGTGCTCCCGGACCGGGGTAGAGGCTCGTAGAGGTTTAACTTGGATCAAATGTTCACGGAGTTAGCCTTCCACCATAGCTCCACAATAAGTTTGGGTGAATTTTGCCCATTCCTCCTGACAGAGTGGATGGTAACTGAGACAGGTTTGTTGGCCTTCCTTGCTCGCAACTATGCTTTTTTCAAGTTCTGCCTACACATTTCTTCCTATTAGGGTTGAGTCAGGCTTGTTGGTGATGGCCACTCAATACTTGACTTTGTTGTCGCTTAGCATTTTGCACAACATTGGAACGTATGCCTGGGGTCATTGTCCATTTGAGGCCCATGTTGCCGAGCCAAGCGTTAACTTCCTGACGGATGTCTTCGAGATTGTTGCTTCAAAAAAATTCACATAATTCCCCTCCTCATGAAGCGCATTATTTTTGTTGAAGTGCACCAGTCGCTCCTAGCAGCAAAGCACCCCTAGCAAAACATCGAGTGCTGGCTCCCTGTGCCACGCGTGGGAATGGGTGTTCTTCGGTCTTTGCAAGCCCCCCTTTCTCCAAACATAACAACTGTCAGTGATGAGGTAGCTCTGCCTGTACTTCTAACATCAGTTCTACTTGGGTCCAAGAGGACTTTCCTCTTACAACTATTGTTAAGATGTTGGTTTTCCACTGGATACCACGGTTCATGATCCACCTGTGAAAAAGTCCATGATCATTGGTTATTCTTCGCCTGACGTAGTTTTTAGGAGTGAGAGTTTGTACTGAGGTGCTGAGGCCTAATGGAAGTTTGTGCGTCTCCAACACAATGACAATTCAGAGCTGCTCTCAGGTTCACGTAAATGTTTATGCTGTACTGGGCCTTATTAGTCCCTGGAGACAAGCGTTTGTGTCGTCATCCAACACCTTCTAAATTGCGTAGAATTCGCTTAAGTTTTAGACCTCATTGTTCCGAGCCTATGCATCACAGGAGATAAACAGGACCCCCTGGTGTCAGAAACTTAACCAAGTCAAAACTAACATCATTAAAGAGTTGTCCACTACCCAGTAGAGACAATATAGTCTCAGTGACATCATTCACAGGGCACATTATTGACTTTTTGCTGATGAATATGCTCTTAACTCATTCAAGGAGGTGAAATATGTCAGTCATTTTTTAAACGTTCTTATCCAGAGCGACTTACAAGTACTATTAGGATGAAGTGCCTTGCTCAAGGGCACATCGACAGATTGTTCACCCAGTTGGCACGGGGATTTGAACCATCGACATTTCTCTAACTGGCCCAACATTTCAACCGCTAGGCTATCTACCACCCATTTTTTGATAGTTTTGATTAATCTTGTTTTATTTATTGTATGTTCATTTTCACAAGGCATCCTTGTAAATGAGATCCTGGTCTCAATGGTGACCTCTCCTGTATAAATAAAAGTTAAAAAAAAAGTATCACTATGTGTTAGATGTGTTTGACACCTTTTAATTGGTAGAGTGATATACGTGTCATTATGACAGAGCCCTGCATGTTTTGAATAATATGTGCATATGTAAATGTGTGACTTGTGTACTAACGTTCCAGTTTTCCGTACAGCATGTAATATGTTGTGTKGTGTATTTGTATGCTGACGTCTCTCAATGAATTTCCATGTAAATGAACAATACAGTATATGGTATTGTAGTGCTAACAGAACCCTCTGGAATCTGACAGAACAACTACAAACTAGATTAAAAAATATATATATATTGAATCAAAGTTTATTGGTCACGTACACAGATGCTTGTTACATTCTACTGCACCATTGGAGCTGGTATCGGACATACAAGTCAACAACACAATTAATCAAACAAAAAATCTATAAATAACCAAGTAGATATATTAGAGTGAGAATATCAATAGGTGGTGTGTATAGACAGAAAATCAATAGGTGGTGTGTATAGACAGAAAATCAATAGGTGTTGTATATAGACAGAATGTATGTACAGTGGGGTGCTAAAAAATTAATGGTAAATAACGTATTGTTATATTGGAGTGTCGCTTGAGGTAATTAAGAATATAATATGTTTCTACATTAATGTGGATTATAAACTGGGTGGTTCGAGCCCTGAATGCTGATTGGCTGACAGCCGTGGTACAGTGCCTTGCAAAAGTATTCATTCCCCTTGATGTTTTTCCTGTTTTGTTGCATTATAACCTGTAATTTAAATTGATTATTTGGTTTTCATGTAATGGACATAAAATAGTCTAAATTGGTGAAGTGAAAAAAAAATATTATAATAATACGGAAAAGTGGTGCGTGCATATGTATTCACCCCCTTTGGTATGAAGCCTAAATAAGATCTGGTGCAACCAATTACCTTCAGAAGTCACACAATTAGTTAGATTGCACACAGGTGGACTTCATTTAAGTGTCACATGATCTCAGTATATTTTCACCTGTTCTGAAAGGCCCCAGAGTCTGCAACATCACTAAGCAAGGGGCACCACCAAGGAAGCGGCACCATGAAGTACAGATCAGGGTTTGGTTATAAAAAAATATCAAACTTTTAACATCCCACGGAGCACCATTAAATCCATTATTAAAAAATGGAAAGAATATGGCACCACAACAAACCTGCCAAGAGAGGGCCGCCCACCAAAACTCACGGACCAGGCAAGGAGGGCATTAATCAGAGAGGCAACAATGAGACCAAAGATAACCATGAAAGAGCTGCAAAGCTCCACAGCGGAGATTGGAGTATCTGTCCATAGGACCACTTTAAGCCATACACTCCACAGAGCTGGGCTTTACGGAGAGTGGCCAGAAAGAAGCCATTGCTTAAAGAAAAAAATAAGCAAACACATTTGGTGTTCGCCAAAAGGCATGTGGGAGACTCCCCAAATATATGGAAGAAGGTACTCTGGTCAGATGAGACTAAAATTGAGCTTTTTGATCATCAAGGAAAACGCTATGTCTGGCGCAAACCCAACACCTATCACCCCGAGAATACCATCATACCACCATGAAGCATGGTGGTGGCAGCATCATGCTGTGGGGATGTTTTTCATTGGCAGGGACTGGGAAACTGGTCAGAATTTAAGGAATGATGGATGGCGCTAAATACAGGGAAATTCTTGAGCGATACCTGTTTCGGTCTTCCAGGGATTTGAGACTGGGACGGAGGTTCACCTTCCAACAGGACAATGACCCTAAGCATACTACTAAAGCAACACTTGAGTGGTTTAAGTGGAAGCATTTAAATGTCTTGGAATGGCCTAGTCATAGCCCAGACCCCAATCCAATTGAGAATCTGTGGTATGACTTAAATATTGCTGTACACCAGCGGAACCCATCCAACTTGAAGGAGCTGGTGCAGTTTTGCCTTGAAGAATGGGCAAAAATCCCAGTGGCTAGATGTGCCAAGCTTATAGAGACATACCCCAAGGGACTTGCAGCTGTAATAGCTGCAGATGGTAGGTCTACAAAGTATTGACTTTGGGGCGGTGAATAGTTATGCACGCTCAAGTTTTCCGTTTTTTTGTCTTATTTTTTGTTTGTTTCACAATAAAAAACATGTATCTTCAAAGTGGTAGGCATGTTGTGTAAATCAAATGATACAAACCCCCCCAAAAATCTATTTTAATTCCAGGTTGTAAGGCAACAAAATAGGAAAAATGGCAAGGGGGTGAATACTTTCGCAACTGTATATCAGACCAGTATACCCCGGGTATGACAAAACATTTATTTATACTGGTCTAATTACATTGGTAACCAGTTTATAATGGCAATAATGCACTTCTGGGGTTTGTGGTATATATTGCGAGTATACCACGGCTAAGGGGTGTATCCAGGCACTCTGCGATGTGTCGTGCTTGCCACACCCCCCCGTATAATTAAGCAATAATGCACAATGATTTTGGATCATCCTTAATGAGTCGTGAATAATGATGAGTGAGAAAATTACAGACGTACAAATATCATACCCCCCCCCCCCCAAATGCTAACCTCCCTTCTTTGTCTTGTAACGTGAGAGGTTAGCATGTCTTTGGGGGTATGATATTTGTTGGTCTAATTTTTCTTCATCGTTATTTTCGGATTATTTGTAGAGTCTCAAGCTTGATGGTAGTTCATTGCATGGGACCAAAATACTTAGCGTTTTTTACTACTTTATACACGCATATAAGTGTGTATGTACAAAAAGGGATGTCATTTCTAAACGGTTTCAGCTGATATGGATATGGGTGAATACCCTCAAATGAAAGCTGCCAACCTCATAGTCATTGTCTGATTTAAATCCAAACGTTTGAGGTATAGAGAAAAATAATAATATGCTTTAACTGTCCCAATAATAACGGAGGGCACTGTATGTAACCCCTTTTAACTAAAATCCCATAGAAATATAATAGAACCATATGTTCGAGCAGAGGATATGTAACCCATTTTTCACTAAATCCGCTTTATGATGAGACCATTTAGCCTATGCAGAAAGCAAGTAAAGGTCTTAATTAATATGTCTAGGCCATTGCAGATTTAACCAGTTTTCCCAAAGTGGCTGCCTACCAGCTCTATCGGTTCTAATTGGTAGGATTCGATGGGCGTTTCTCCATAGGTAAGTGGAAAGTAAAGCCCAAATGACGGCTTACCTTCGCTACTTCATACCCATATGCCATTTAGAGACACTTTTATCTAAGGGTCTTGGATTGAACCCACTTCCTGGTTTTGAAAGTGCCATGCTCTTACACT
>NW_019944113.1:55543-62661 GCF_002910315.2 Salvelinus sp. IW2-2015
GGAGAGAGATCATAAAGGAAAATGTCCTTAGCGGGCGAACAGATATGACAGCTTGTTACACAAAAGAAAAGGGCTGGGTTTGAGTGAAAGAGCGGGAAACTGAGGAACAAAGGGCGAAGCTGTGCTATCGTAATACAATATCTTATCCATTCTAAATTACCCGCCATTTGGAAAAGGAAAATGCAATAAATATATTTACTCTGAGCTGCTGCGCTTCGGTAGGTTGTTGGTAGATGGAAGGCCGTGTTGCCCAACCGAGTCCTTTGTCCTTTGAAGAATGTCTCTGCTGGTAAATTGGATACGTTGTAGTAACGTCGTTGTGTAGTAGACGGGATACTCTGTCTGTCCTTCCTAACCTGCGTTTGCAGCTGCTGTTGCTAACTCAACGGCTAGGAGATATCACTTCTGTAGTGAATAAGAGTTCAAAGTTCATACCATTCGCAACCAAAGCTCACGCTGATGTTGGCTTCGTTCTGTAGTTATTATCTGAACCATTCTTGGACCGTAGTCCTCACATCCTCAGAAACAGAAAGTTACATTTTCGTCAATGGCTTATATAGTGGAGGGAGAAGGGTGTGTCTGAAAAGTTTATAACCCATGTCTCTTCACAGGGGCAGGCCACTAGTTGAGCAGAGCCCTAAACTTATGAAAACCGAAATCACTGATTTGGAAGCTAAAATTACATTTAATCTCTTCACAAATAATTTCATATTCAAACATTTGAATTGAATAACAATTCCAGGTGAATCCGATACCTCTGATGTGTAGAGTTTCCACAGTAGAGTTTATGTCATTCTATCATTGATGAAAATGTGCCAGATGACAACCGAACTGACATAATATACTTTAAGTACCACCGCATATGTTCAGTTGGTCGGATTACCAGAATATAGTTCATTTCCCCCCAACTTCTGATGTTCCCAGAATCTCTATGTTAACCAAGGGGTTTTCTAATGTCATATCAGTAGAGTAGGGAGAGGAAAAAGGGTGTCACGCCCTGACTTTAGTTATATTTGGTTTCTTTATTATTTGGTTAGGTCAGGGTGGTTTGTTTAGTTTTGTCTTGTCTAGGGTTTTTTTGTTATCTATGGGGATTTTGTATTGTCTAGGGGTAATTCGGTTGATGGTGGCCTGGTTGATGGTTGATGGTGGCCTGGATGGGTTCCCAATCAGAGACAGCTGTTTATCGTTGTCTCTGATTGGGGAGCCTATTTAGGTTGCCATTTTCCAAGTTGGTTTTGTGGGTAGTTGTCCTTGTTAGTTGCCTGGATGCACTACGTTGGCTTCACGTGTCGTTTTGATATTTATTGTTTTTGTTGGCGCCTTCGGTAAATAAATTAGTATGTAAGCTCAAATCGCTGCGCCTTGGGCCACTCCTTTAAACGGCCGTGACAAAGGGGGGAAGAGGTATTTATGACTGTCATAAACCTACCCCCAGGCCAAYGTCATGACACTGCCATCTAGGACCTCTATTCCAGGTGGTGTCAGAGGAAGGCCCTGAAAATTGTCAAAGACTCCAGTCACCCTAGTCATAGACTGCTGTTTCTCTATTACCACACGGCAAGCAGTACCGGAGCGCCAAGTCTAGGTCCAGAGGCTACCTCCAAGCAATAAGCCTCCTGATTATCTAGTCAAATGGCCACCCAGACTATTCACATTGCACCCCATCCCTCCCTCTCCACACCACTGCCACTCTCTGTTGTCATCTATGTATAGTCACTTGAATTAACTCTACCTACATGTTTATACAGTTGAAGTCGGAAGTTTACATGCACCTTGGCCAAATACATTTAAACTCAGTTTTTCACAATTCCTGACATTTATCCTCGTAAAAAATCCCTGTTTTAGGTCAGTTAGGATCAGCACTTTATTTTAAGAATGTGAAATGTCAGAATAATAGTAGAGAGAATGATTTATTTCAGCTTTTATTTCTTCATCACATTCCAGTGGGTCAGAAGTTTACATACACTCAATTAGTATTTGGTAGCATTGCTATAATTGTTTAACTTGGATCAAATGTTTCGGGTAGCCTTCCACAAGCTTCCCACAATAAGTTGGGTGAATTTTGGCCCATTCCTCCTGACAGAGCTGGTGTAACTGAGACAGGTTTGTTGGCCTCCTGCTCGCACACGCTTTTTCAGTTCTGCCCACACATTTTCTATAGGGTGAGGTCAGGGCTTTGTGATGGCCACTCCAATACCTTGACTTTGTTGTCCTTAAGCCATTTTGCAACAACTTTGGAAGTATGTGCTTGGGGTCATTGTCCATTTGGAAGGCCCATTTGCAACCAAGCTTTAACTTCCTGACTGATGTCTTGAGATGTTGCTTCAAAATATCCACATAATTTCCCCTCCTCATGAAGCCATCTATTTTGTGAAGTGCACAGTCCCTCCTGCAGCAAAGCACCCCTACAACATGATGCTGCTACCTCGTGCTTCACGGTTGGGATGGTGTTCTTCGGCTTGCAAGCCTCCCCCTTTTTCCTCCAAACATAACAATGGTCATGATGAGGTAGCTCTGCCTGGTACTTCTAAATCAGTGTCACCTTGGGTCCAAGAGGGACTTTCCTCTTGGATATTGGTTAAGATGTTGGTTTTCCACTCAGGATACCACGGTTCAGATCCCACCTGTGAAAAGTCATGATTCAGATGTGGTTTCTTGACCTGTGAAGGGAAGACTAGTTTAGGGGTGAGAGTTGTACTGAGGCTGAGGCCTAATGGAAGTTGTACTCACACAAATGACAATAGAGCTGCTCTCAGGTTCACGTTGAATGTTTATGCTGTACTGGGGCCTTATTAGGTCCCTGGATTAAAGCGTTTGTGTGCCTCCAACACCTTTAATTGTTAGAATTCCTTAGAGCTTTGGACCTCATTGTTCCAGAGGCCTTGCATACAGATGATAACAGGACTCTGGTGTCAGAAACTTAACCAAGTAAAACTAACATCATTAAAGAGTTGTAACACTTACTCAGTAGAGACAATATAGTCTCAGTGACATCATTCACAGGCACAGGTTGACTTTTGCTGATGATAAAATGCTCTTTAGGAATCATTCAGAGGTGAAATAAAAAAAATGTCAGTCATTTTTTAAACGTTCTTATCCAGAGCGACTTACAAGTACTATTAGGATGAAGTGCCTTGCTCAAGGCACATTGACCGATTGTTCACCCAGTTGGCACGGGGATTTGAACCATCGACATTTTCTCTAACTGCCCAACATTTTAACCGCTAGGCTATCTACCACCATTTTTGATAGTTTTGATTAATCTTGTTTATTATTGTATGTTCATGTTCACAAGGCATCCTTGTATTAGATCCTGGTCTCAATGGTGACCTCTCCTGTTATAAATAAAAGTTTTTTAAAAAGTATCACTATGTATTAGATGTGTTTGACACCTTTAATTGGTAGAGTGATATATGTGTAATTATGACAGAGCCCTGCATGTTTTCAATAATATTGTGAATATGTAAATGTTTGACTTGTTTACTAACGGTTCCAGTTTTCCGTACAGCAATGTAAATGTTGTGTTGTGTATTTGTATGCTGACGTTTCTCAAATAATTTCCATGTAAATGGACAATACAGTTTTAGTGTATTGTAGTGCTAACAGAACCCTCTGGAATATGACAGAACAACTAACTAGATAAAAAAAAAAATAATAATAATTAAAGTATATTGGTCACGTACACAGATCTGCAGGTTTTATGGCAGGTGCAGTAAATGCTTGTTACCAGCTCCAATGGTGCAGTAGAATGTATCGGACATACAATACAACAACACAATTAATCAAACAAGAAATCAATACATTTCACTACAGAGGGTAGCTAACTAATACTGTTTACAGAGGAGTTGTTTCCACGCCCAGAGATGGAGATGAGTTATCTTGCATCACTAAGATGTATGGGCTGGCTGTCACCACCCATCTCGGCCCACATTGCGACAAGATGTCTCATGCACCTGAGGAAGATGAGTTGCCTACACACTCTCTCATCTAAGAGACCACAGCACTGCCTCAGGCTCCTTAGTGGTCAGGGAGGTGACCACACCCTCACCAGTTGGGAGCTGATGAGGAATATGAGTAACTGCGTCACGAGCAGCAAGAGATCAGAAGGGTGTACTCTAGGCCTCCAGGCCTGTTGGCCGCTGGAGCAGCCGGTACCGTTGCTACGCTCTCTGACCACCAAAGCTCTAAGCCTCCCCGGCTGGAGCCATGCGTCACGCCACGGGAGCGCCATCACTGCCGGTCCTCCCTGAGTCGGACAGATTACTCACCTGAGAGACACTACTCCAGGACCTCCCGGCCTGAGTGTTCACCATCTCCACAGGACTATATTGGGACCCTCACTACATCCCGAGGTGCCCAGCTATTTAACAGATCTTTGTCGCTCCAGGCAAGAGCAGTCCACGACAACAATGGTCTGGTACATTCCTCAGCTCAGGCTCTCGACTAGCCAGAGTTAAGGAGACTCCCTCTCCAGTCGTGGAGCCACTGCCAGCCTCTGCCAAGTGACCTGTTCTGGTTTTGCGGTTGCCGGAGTCGTTCTCCTCTCCCAGTGGGGGCTGACGTCGGTAGCCCGAGGTTTGACTGGTCTGCTACCCTGGAACCTTCAGCCACAAAGGACTCCACCTGCTCTCCCTCAGGAGCCCAGCACTGCTCCTGGCCCAAGTCCAAGCCCGCACTGGAATTTGTCGCCCGCTCCTTGGATGAAGCCACATCCAGCAGCTACTGCAGAGGTAGTGACATGCCCAGACGTTGGGGGCCTCTCCAGTCACAGCCTGTGGGACCTGCAGTCCCAGGCCTGGTGTCCCTGCTGGCCCCACCTGCTACTAGGCACCGGTGAAGTTCCGGCCCGAGGGTCCTTCCGAGACTTCACCTCAGGGACCTGCCAGACACCACCTCGGTCACCACCAGAAGTCACCCCTGATGTAAGGTCTAGTGTATCCTACATGCTAGGCCATAAGTTAGCCATAAGTTAGCAGTCTCCTGCCCTGCCTCAAATTGGCAGTCCCCTACCTTAGTTATTAGGCAGTTTACTATCTCCCAGGTTTAGAGGCTCCTGCCTTACACGTTACGTGTGCCAGTTTCTCAGTCCTCAGCCCTCATCTGCCTCAGTCCCTAGCACCTAGGTCATTGTCTCCAGTGCGTAGATCATGCGTCTCCTGCTGCACAAGGTCATTGGTCTCCAGCTTGGGCAACTAGGTCATTGGTCTCCTGCTGCACTAGGTCATTGGTCTCCTAGCATGCACTAGGTCATGGTGGTCTCCTGCTGCCACTGGTCATTGGTCCTCCTGCTGCACTGAGGTCAGTTGGTCTCGCTGCGCACTAGGTCATTGGTCTCTGGCGACTAGGTTCATTGGTCTCCAGCTGCACTAGGTCATTGGTCTCCCGCTGCACTAGGTCATGGGTCTCCAGCTGCACAGAGCTTGTCATTGGTCTACAGCTGACTACGTCATTGGTCTCCAGCTGCACTAAGTCATTGGTCTACAGCTGCACTAGGTCATTGGTCTCAAGCTGTTCCAGGTCATTGGTCTCCAGCCTGCACCAGGTCATTGGTCTCAGCTGCACCAGGACATTGGTCTCATGCTTCACTAGTCTTTTGTCTCCAGCATTAGTCGTCGCTCCACAGTCCATAACCCATGTGGGTCATCAAGCTCCTTACCCAAAGGCTCAGAGGTATCAGTTTTCTCAGTAAGAGGCCCAGAGGTCTACTATTCTCGCAAGTCCAGCGTCAGTTTCCCTGGCAGGTCCAGAGTCATTCTCCCTGTCAGGTTCAGTTTGTTCTCCCTGTCATGTTCAGAGTCAGTTTCCTGTCAGGTCCAGAGTCATTCTGCCAGTCAGGTCCAGAGTCGGTTTCCCTGTCACGTCCAGAGTCTTGTTTCCTTTCTGGTCAGACACGTTCTCCTGTCAAGCCTAAAGTTATCAGCACTAGTCTCCCAGCCTTTAGCCGTTCTAGTTCCACTGTCTCAGCTCTAGTCGGCCGCAGTCCACTGCTCTGCCAGGCTATAGGTTCTCTGCCCAACTACGGTTGCAGCATTGCCCTCAGTTAGTCGGCAACAACCAGCCTCAGTCGGCAAGCAGTCAGCTCCTCAGTGCTACATGCCAAACCACTTGCCCTACGTTCTAGGCCCTGGGTCCTGTCCCGCTAGACCAAGAGTTATCTGCTCCTCTAGTGTGCAGTTACAGTTGCGCAGCCCACACCCAGTCGCCTATACTAGCGCTAGACTATTCGTTCCCAGCTTGGAATAGGTTTGCATGCTCCCACTATACCTGGCTTGCAGTCCTCAGATTTAGTAGTGGGTTCCAGTCCCCTGCCGCTGGCCTAGGCTCCTCCTGACCTGGGGAAACCATTCATTCCCTGACCGCCCACCTCCTGCCCTTGGGACGACTTCTCAGGCCCTTACACGTGGGGAGACCATCTGACATCGCCTCTGGGGCCCAGTCTGCCCCACTTCCTCCAGATCCTGATGATCCTCGCCCAGGTTCCCGCACAATGGTCCACATGGGAGTCATCGCTTTCAGCAGTTGTAAAAGAGTCAACAGCCGTCAGCCGAGACAGGTGAGCCTGCCAACAACTGGTTGTGGCCGTCATGGCACAGTTCCCCTAGTGCAAGGCGAGCCACCGTGCTTCAGAGCGGCTTGGAAATGCGCATCTTGGACACTGCCCTCCCAAATGCGAACCCAGCATTATCTGCTCCTTAAGTCCTGTTAGTTTGGCTGCATCAGCCCACCTAAGTTACCCCACCATCATAGCCGCTGCCATTCCCAACCAATCAGAGCACTTGGAAATGCACATCTGGACACTGCCACCGGCCGCCGCTAGGTCAGAGTGTTATCGGCCGTCCGAAGGAGTAGACACAAATTTCGGAGGACTTTTATTGTCGACAGTAACACGAAATATCTGAATGTTTTGAGCGAGCCATGTTTCAAGTGTTCTAGGACATAAACAGCTTACTTAACTATCTCACAATCTATGTTTTTGGAATATATGACGCAGACAATTATGCTATTTACACTTTGGTACAACATTTACAGCAACTAGAATCAATGTGTTTCTGACTAATATCGAAGCAGCAGCGGCCTTTTCCACCAGAGAAGTTGGTTTTTGGAGTTCAGCTGCC
>NW_019944113.1:62686-75566 GCF_002910315.2 Salvelinus sp. IW2-2015
TACTACTTTAATACACATATAAGTGTGTATGTACAAAAAGGGATGTCATTTCTAAACGGTTCAACTCATGTGGATATGGGTGAAAATACCCTCAAATGAAAGCTGCCAACCTCATAGTCATTGTCTGATTTCAAATCCAAACGTTTGAGGTATAGAGACAAAATAATAAAATATGCTTTACTGTCCCAATAATTACGGAGGGCACTGTATGTAACCCCTTTTAACTAAAATCCCATAGAAATATAATAGAACCATATGTTCAGCAGAGAGATATGTAACCCATTTTAACTAAATGCCTTTATGATGAGACCATTTAGCCTATGCAGAAAGCAAGTAAAGGTCTTAATTAATATGTCTAGGGCCATTGCAGATTTAACCAGTTTTCCAAAATGGCTGCCTACCAGCTCTATCGGTTCTAATTGGTAGGATTCGCATGGCCGTTTCTCCATAGGTAAGTGGAAAGTAAAGCCAAATGACGGCTTACCTTCGCTACATCATACCCATATGCCATTTAGCAGACACTTTTATCTAAGGGTCTTGGATTGAACCCACTATCCTGGTTTTGAAAGTGCCATGCTCTACCAACTGAGCTACAGAGGACCCGTTATTGTTGATTGTATCTCTTGAGTAACGGTAGCAACCTTTCACCCTCAAAATAGTCAGAATTAAGATAAATCAAGAAATCTGTAATTAATTTGGAAGTTTACTTCTAGCTAAGGTGTTTGGTGCAATATTTCTCAAGTAAAAAAAAAAATTGCATGAAAACTATAGTGCACTGCAGACAGTATTGAGTCAGCTGCTGCTGCGCTCATGACTGATTTACGAGAACAAGTCTACAACTTCATCAGCAGGCTGTCAAACTGTAGTGAATACAGCACAAGCTATATGCTGTTTATCAGTGTGGAAAATCACTAGCTTGCTAGCTAAGTTCCATCTCTGTGTTTGTCATTGAAGTTAGCAGGAACATTGAACGTCTAAGCTAAGTTAGCTAAGTCAGCTAACTTTGTCACTTTATATTATAAAGTCGCTGTTATGAAGCTAGCTAGTAGCACATTGAACAGTTAGCTAAATAAACTTTATAACGTCTCTGCCTAATGGCGACCGCGACCGCAGGCCTCAACTCAAAACTCAAATATCCAAGTGATCTAGGAACATAACAGGTTACTTAAATCTCACAAATATCTGTTTTGTAAGAAAATGTTGTGAGTTTGTCACAACCCGGTTCATAGGAAGTGACGAAGAGCGCTTATAGGACCAGGGCACAAATAATAATATAATATTATTTTGTTCTTTATTTAACCATCTTAAATATATAACCTTATTGGGTTGTATTGGAGAGAGTCTCAGTCTTAAATCATTTTCCACACACAGTCTGTGCCTGTATTTAGTTTTCATGCTAGTGAGGGCTGAGAATCCACTCTCACATAGGTACAGTATGTGGTTGCAAAGGGCATCAGTGTCATAACAGCGCGATTTGGTAGTGGCACAGACCGTGAAATCTGGTAGCGGCTTCTGAATAAATTACATTTTCACAGAATCGCTTGTTGCATTTTCGATGAGGCTCTCTTGTTCAGATATTGGTAAGTGGACTGGAGGCAGGGTATGAAAGGGATAACGAACCCAGGTGTTTGTGTTGTCCGTTTCGGGAAAGTACCTGCGTAATTGTGCACCCAGCTCACTCAGGTGCTTCGGTATCTCACATTTGACATTGTCCGTAAGCTTGAGTCGCACACAAAAAATCATACAATGATGGAAAGACCTGTGTGTTGTCCTTGTTATTGCAGACAGAGAAGAGCTCCAACTTCTTAATCATAGCCTCAATTTTGTCCCACACATTGAATATAGTTGCGGAGAGTCCCTTTAATCCTAGATTCAGATAATTCAGGCGAGAAAAAACATCACCCAGCTAGGCCAGTCGTGTGAGAAGCTCTTCATTTGATTTCGCAAAGCTATTGTTTTCAACAATTCCATCTCTCTTTGTTTTCTTTTTTTGTGTCTTTTTTAAGTTACAATTTATACCTTTTCATCCGTTTTCTGCCACTAACCAATTCCTTATTTAATCCAATAATTTATGCTTTCTTTTATCAATGGTTCAAAGTGACAGCTAAACATATTTTAACTCTGAAGTTAAGGCGTTCATAGTTCCTATGTTTTTATTCCTAAATTTGACAAACAGGTTTGATATAGTTATWTTATGCAATTGTTGTAATTGCTTCTTTCATGTAACAATACACTGACGTGACTTATCTCAGTGTTGTCGTCATAGATACAGAATGTTTTGTCTGGATTGGANTCTCTTTGTTTTCTTTTTTTGTGTCTTTTTTAAGTTACAATTTATCCCTTTTCATCCGTTTTCTGCCACTTACCAATTCCTTAATTAATCCAATAATTTATGCTTTCTTTTATCCATGGTTCAAAGTGACAGCTAAACATATTTTAACTCTGAAGTTAAGGCGTTCATAGTTCCTATGTTTTTATTCCTAAATTTGACAAACAGGTTTGATATAGTTATATTATGCAATTGTTGTAATTGCTTCTTTCATGTAACAATACACTGACGTGACTTATCTCAGTGTTGTCGTCATAGATACAGAATGTTTTGTCTGGATTGGAGTAGAATGACTAGGAGAAGGCATAAGAAGGCATAAGCTTGTTTTATAAAAGACATTGTAATTATTTTGGGTTGTATATTCCAAATACCAACGTCTGTTGTTGTTCCATGTTATTTCATGATAAATAGTATGTAAGTATTCTAAAAGTACATTYTGAGGACGAGTCATTATGTATGTTTAACATCACCCTCTAGTGGCTCGATTGGAACACAATGCCTTCAACAAGTGTAGTGAAGTTGAATTATTCAATATTGCATGGTGTCAGATAACGTCCAAGTCTATCTCAATGGTGTTTTGTGTAAGTAGTTGAGGGTAAAATGCAAGAATATGCAATTATGTGTAACACTTTATAATGTTAAATTTTTCCCAGCTAGGTATTCTCACATTTATAAATAACAACTATATGGATTAATGATTAAACACAACAGCGCAGGAGACTGCAGCAGACACTTCAACCTCAACATACTGGTAATGAACACTACCACTACTCTCACTACATCACTGCTGCCAGGTCAGGGGTCACACCAGAGCAGCTCTCTCAGATACTGTTTACTCTGAATGAATATAGAGATTGGGTAACACACTAAATAATTAATAATGGATAAGTAAACAGTTTATTCATAACTTATTTATCATTACTCCTGCATTTGTTTTAGCAAGCTAGTTATTCACACATTTATAAACAACTTTTATAGTCTGTAATAATGACAAATACTTTTGCAGAAGTGGTTTAAATTTTGTATTGGTAAAAATAGTATTCTGCATGCCTTTATTAAGGTGTTTTATTGCACTGTCATGGGAAAGCTTCTTAAGTCATCCCAGAGTCACCCCAGATGGTTCTTGGAGCTTGCTCATGTGCAGAGTAATTTATGACCCTGTGGTGCCAGGGCAGATCTGATAAGATCTCAGCCTGGCAGATTCTCACACAAGGCTGGAGAGAGAGGGTGCCATACATCTTGACAATTTGTCAATCCAAGTAATTTGTTTCTCTCTAAGAGGTGAATGTTTAAGTTTATGTTTATATTGATGCTGTTTTAATAGGCCTTTATAGACATGCTGTAAGTGTGATTAGTCATTTATACATGTACATACTGTATGTATATTGCATAATTACAACCCTTAACTAATACCGTTCACACCTGGTATGGCAATTGATCGTAACCCGACCGTAAGGCACTACAGAGGGTAGCTAACTAATACTGTTTACAGAGGAGTTGTTTCCACGCCCCAGGATGGAGATGAGTTATCTTGCATCACTAAGATGTATGGGCTGCTGTCACCACCCATCTCAGCCCACATTGCCACAAGATGTCATCATGCACCTGAGGAAGATGAGTTGCCTACACACCTCTCTCATCTAAGAGACTACCAGCACTGCTCCAGGCCTCCTTAGTGGTCAGGGAGTGACCACACCCTCACCAGTTGGGAGCTGATGAGGGAATATGAGTAACTGCGTCACGAGCAGCAAGAGNCACTACAGAGGGTAGCTAACTAATACTGTTTACAGAGGAGTTGTTTCCACGCCCCAGGATGGAGATGAGTTATCTTGCATCACTAAGATGTATGGGCTGCTGTCACCACCCATCTCAGCCCACATTGCCACAAGATGTCATCATGCACCTGAGGAAGATGAGTTGCCTACACACCTCTCTCATCTAAGAGACTACCAGCACTGCTCCAGGCCTCCTTAGTGGTCAGGGAGTGACCACACCCTCACCAGTTGGGAGCTGATGAGGGAATATGAGTAACTGCGTCACGAGCAGCAAGAGATCAGAAGGGTGTACTCTAGGCCCTCCCAGGGCCTGTTGGCCGCTGGAGCACCGGTACCGTTGCTACGCTCCTGACCACCAAAGCTCTARGCCTCCCCGGCTGGAGCCATCGTCACCGCCACGGGAGCGCCATCACTGCCGGTCCTCCCTGAGTCGGACAGATTACTCACCTGAGAGACACTACTCCAGGACCTCCCGGCCTGAGTGTTCACCATCTCCACAGGACTATTGGGACCCTCACTACATCCCGAGGTGGCCCAGCTATTTAACAGATCTTTGTCGCTCCAGGCAGAGCAGTCCACGACAACAAGGTCTGTACATTCCTCAGCCAGCTCCTCGACTAGCCAGAGTTAAGGAGACTCCCTCTCCAGTCGTGGAGCCACTGCCAGCCTCTGCCAAGTGACCTGTTCTGGTTGCCGTTGCGGAGTCGTCCTCTCCTCCCAGTGGGGCTGACGCTCGGTAGCCCGAGGTTTGACTGTCTGCTACCCTGGAACCTTCAGCCACAAAGACTCCACCTGCTCTCCCTCAGGAGCCCAGCACTGCTCCTGGCCCAGAGYCCAAGCCCRCACTGAATTTGTCGCCCGCTCCTTGGATGAAGCCACATCCAGCAGCTACTGCAGAGGTCGAGTACAGCCCAGACGTTGGGGCCTCTCCAGTCACAGCCTGGTGGGACCTGCCAGTCCCAGGCCTGGTGTCCCTGCTGGCCCCACCTGCTAGCACCGTGATAGTTCCGGCCCGAGGGTCCTTCCAGACTTCACCTCAGGGGACCTGCCAGACACCACCTCGGGTCACCCACCAGAAGTCACCCCTGATGTAAGGTCTAGTGTATCCTACATGCTAGGCCATAACTTAGCCATAAGTTAGCAGTCTCCTGCCCTGCTCAAATTGCAGTCCCCTACCTTAGTTATTAGGCAGTTTACTATCCTACCAGGTTTAGAGGCTCCTGCCTTACAAGTTACTTGTGCCAGTTTCTCAGTCCTCAGCCCTCATCTGCCCTCAGTCCCTAGCACTAGGTCATTGGTCTCCAGCTGCAGTAGATCATTCGTCTCCTGCTGCACAAGGTCATTGGTCTCCAGCTGCACTAGGTCATTGGTCTCCTGCTGCACTAGGTCATTGGTCTCCTGCTGCACTAGGTCATTGGGCTCCCTGCTGCACTAGGTCATTGGTCTCTCCAGCTGCACTAAGGTCATTGGTCTCCAGCTGCACTAGGTCATTGGTCTCCAGCTGCACTAAGTCATTGGTCTACAGCTGCACAGGTCATTGGTCTCCAGCTGCACTAAGTCATTGGTCTACAGCTGCACTAGGTCATTGGTCTCAAGCTGTTCCGGTCATTGGTCTCCAGCTGCACCAGGTCATTGGTCTCAAGCTGCACCAGGWCATTGGTCTCMWGCTTCACTAGGTCTGTTGTCTCCAGCATTAGTCGTCCCTCAGTCCATAACCCATGTGGGTCATCAAGCTCCTTMCCCACAAGGCTCAGAGGTATCAGTTTCTCTAGTAGGCCCAGAGGTCTACTATTCTCCAAGTCCAGCGTCAGTTTCCCTGGYAGGTCCAGAGTCATTCTCCCTGTCAGGTTCAGATTTGTTCTCCCTGTCATGTTCAGAGTCAGTTTCCCTGTCAGGTCCAGAGTCATTCTGCCAGTCAGGTCCAGAGTCGGTTTCCCTGTCACGTCCAGAGTCTTGTTTCCCTTTCTGGTCCAGACACGTTCTCCCTGTCAAGCCTAAAGTTATCAGCACTAGTCTCCCAGCCTTTAGCCGTTCTAGTTCCACTGTCTCCAGCTCTAGTCGGCCCTCAGTCCACTGCTCTGCCAGGCTATAGGTTCTCTGCCCAACTAGGTTTGCAGCATCTGCCCTCAGTTAGTCGGCAACAACCAGCCTCAGTCGGCAAGCAGTCAGCTCCCTCAGTGCTACATGCCAAACCACCTGCCCTAGTTCTAGGCCCTGGGTTTCCTGTCCCGCTAGACCAAGAGTTATCTGCTCCTCTAGGTGTGCAGTTATACAGTTCGCAGCCCACACCCAGTCGCCTATACTAGCGCTAGACTATTCGTTCCCAGCTTGGMTAGGTTTGCATGCTCCCACTATACCTGGCTTGCAGTCCTCAGATTTAGTAGTGGGTTCCAAGTCCCCTGCCCTGCTAGGCCCTCAGCTCCCTGACCTGGGGAAACCATCATTCCCTGACCGCCCACCTCCTGCCTTGGACGACTCTCAGCCCTTCACACGTGGGAGACCACCTGACATCGCCTCTGGGGCCCAGCTGCCACCTTCCTCCAGATCCCTGATGATCCTCGCCCAGGGTTCCCCACATGGTCCACCATGGGAGTCATCGCTTTCAGCAGTTGTAAAAGAGTCAACAGCCTCAGCCGCAGACAGTGAGCTGCCAACAACTGTTGTGGCCGTCATGCCACATTCCCCTAGTGCAGTAGGCGAGYCACCTGCTTCAGAGCGCTTGGAAATGCGCATCTGGACACTGCACCTCCCAATMGACCCAGAATTATCTGCTCCTTAAGTCCTGTTAGTTTGGCTGCTCAGCCCACCTAAGTTATCCCTCACCAATCATAGCCCTGCCATTCCCAACCAATCAGAGCACTTGGAAATGCACATCTGGACACTGCACCCRCCCGCTCAGGTCAGAGTGTTATCGTCGTCCGAAGGGAGWAGACACACATTTCGGAGGACTTTTATTGTCGACAGTAACACGAATATCTGAATTTTGAGCGAGCATTTTCAAGTGTTCTAGGAACATAACAGCTTACTTAAATCTCACAAATCTATGTTTTGGAATATATGACCAAAATTATGCTATTTACACTTTGTACAACATTTACACACTAGAATCAATGTTTCTGACTAATATCGAAGCAGCATCGGCCTTTTTCAACCAGAGAAGTTGGTTTTTGAGTTCAGCTGCCCTTTAAGGTCTCAAAATGACCTATGAGGTCATCACAGTGAGCCAATCCCCCAGCCTGCACAGCCGTCTGCCCAGGTCAGCGATGCCCGACTGTCCCTTCTGGAGAAGTATGACGGCACTCCATCAAAATGCTCTGGCTTCCTACTCCAGTGCTCCCTCTATTTCGCCTATCAGACAGGAGCCCCCACCACCGAGAGTTCCAAGGTTGCCACGGTCATTTCCCTGCTGACCGGACGGTCGTTGGAACGGGCTACAGCTGTCTGGGAGAGAGGAGAGGAGGACTTGGGTTCCTATGAGAGGTTCATGGTTCTGTTCAGGGCTGTCTTCGACCATCCTCCAGAGGGCAGAGATGGAGGTGAGAGACTTTTCCAACTCCAGCAGGGTGCCCAGATCACTGCGGATTAAGCCCTCACCTTTTGGACTGTGGCAGCCTCCAGCGGATGGAATGAGCCGGCGGTCCGCACTCTATTCCACAGTGGACTGCACAAAGAGGTACAGACAGAGTTGGCCTGTCGGTATGACAACATATCCTTGGACGCTCTCATCGCGATGGCCATCTGTCTGGATAACCTTCTTCAGGAGCACCGGAGGTGTCCACCTCGCCACCCTCCTCCCTCTTTTGGCTGTCCTGATGCCGAGCCGGAACCCATGGAGGTAGGGGCCACACACCTCTCCATGGCAGAGCGGCGTCGCTGGAGACAGCTGGGGCTCTGTCCCTATTGAGGCCAGGAGGGACACCAGCTTCAGCGGTGTCCGGTGCGTCCCAACCGCGACCATTGGGATCCGGCACAGTTACGCACATCACAGCACCCCACCCTCACCGTGGGACCCATGCACCAGGAAAGCTTTCYCTTCCTCAACATCACCACACCTGTACACGAAGTGATCCTCGGCTCCAACTTCATAACCCCACCATCTCTTGGTCGAAAATGAGAATCACCGCCTGGGGACTAGGATGCCGGAGGACCTGCTTTTCCTCACCCTTTGGTTCCTCGTCGGTGGTGGGTCCTGTGTTTGTCCTTCAGCCCATTAATCTGTCCTCCCATATTGTTGGCCCTGTGTTTTGGGACTTTGCCCACTATGTCAACTCATGTTCCATCTCCCCGGCACGCTCCAGCAGAGAAACTACTTCCTGTGCCTCAGCGGCCTTGGTCACATCTGTCCATAGACTTTGAATTGGGGACCACGGTCGGAAACAATGTCCTCCGGAAGGCCATACTGCCGGAAGACATGCTGGAATAGTGCCTCMGCGACCTGTRGMGCGGTAGGTGGACCAGAGAGAAGGAAAAAATTCAGATAATCTCTCAACAACAACCAAAATAGTGCTAAAACCAYAATCAAGGGGTGATTGGGTCAGAATACAGTGGGGTTGTTCTGATGTCTGACAAATAGTATTTGTTCCAATGATTTAACTGAGACAAAGTGTCCATCAACTTGAAGAAGTTTGGTTCATAATTTTTTTTAAGTCTATGGAATGTTCATATGGAATGCCACTTCATTTTGACTGCATGTGCTATAGTGCATATGTAACAGTTTAGCTTCTGTCCCTCTCCTCGCCCCTACCTGGGCTCGAACCAGGGACCCTCTGCACACATCAACAACTGCCTCCCACGAAGCATCGTTACCCATCGCTCCACAAAAGCCGTGGCCCGTGCAGAGCAAGGGGAACAACAGAGCGAGTGACGTCACCGATTGAGACGTTATTAGCGCGCACCCCGCTAACTAGCTAGCCATTTCACACCGGTTACACATATCCCATACTGCCCTACAAAGGCAAAACGCAGTAACTATGTAATTTATTTTACTGCAAAATCTCACTTCAAAGTCTTTTTCTGTCTAGACAGACACCAATTTCTGATACTCCATGATATATTCTGATCAACTGGCTTGTTCTTGTGTCAGGAAACAAAATACCACATTTATCAGATAATATACCTGGCTATTACATCAGATCAAATTCATAGTTACTGGGTTTTGCCTTTGTAGGTCAGCATAAACATGCCATTTCATCAACTTCCCTACTGTCAACTTTCCAACACACTGACTAGCTRACATGTGGCGTGCYRTYATGWCTCCTGAGGTTSTGGATTATGTTCCAAACTGAGCACTRACATCACCCAAACCAGTTAGTCTGCACAGTTATCCTATTTCCCATGTAAAATAGCCTTTGAGTGACCAAAACATCACCCATATTTTAATATCCCCATTAAAATGCTCAGTTAAGAAAATGTACTTTTTTATCTCACCTCTAACTATCATTAAGGCTGAAGGACAGGCTAGATGGGCACAGAAACATCCTATCCTGTTATACATTACATCATGCTTTCATTAATGATTTGTTTATCCAACATTTTGTTCATTTGTGTGGTCACGTGCGCGTGTGTGTGTGTGTGTGCGTGTGGAGACTCCTGGGAGGGGTGTCTGTCAGTAACTCAGTGATAAATAGAGAGGTTTTTCTCAGAGTTTGTTCAGAAGGCAGACCCGACAGGGTCACACACAGGACCAAGCAGGAGAAGGACCTCAGCATTTTGACCTTTTACTACAAATGGAGAAACATGAAGATGTTCAGTACTGTTTTCAAGACGGAAACTCTTCTTGCAGAAAGGCTTTGCTATCGACATCTATCTACATAACACTGTACATCTTCTTCTCATTGATTTCAGCGGTTACAGTATTTTTGAACGTACTGGTGATCATCTCCATCTCTCACTTCAAGCAGCTCCACACTACACCCACCTGCTCATCCTCTCTCTGGCTGTGTCAGATCTCCTGGTGGGACTGATTGTGATACCAGTAACGACTGTAGCATTAATGGAATCATGCTGGGGTTTTGGGAAATATTTCTGTGTGTTTCAGATCTACATTACTTTCTTATGTACTTCTTTTCTCTGGGCAATTTGGTCTTGATATCTATTGACCGCTATGTTGCTGTGTGTGATCCCTTAATGTACAACTCTAAAATAACAACAACAAGAACGATGTGTTGTATATCCATTACCTGGTGTTGTTGTATCATGTACCGTGCTGCTATATAAAAAACTTTGTAAATGTACAGTACCAAGTAGGTGTTTGAATGAATGTTTTATTGTTGAAGGAATAACCTGGGGTAATATCATTGACCTTGTATTTACAATGGTTGTCCCGTGCTCTATTATTATAACACTTTATATTAAAATCTTGTGGTGGCCAGATCACAGGCCAGAAAGGTATTTTCTAAAGAGGCTGCCAGTGTGTCTGGTGTTAAAACTCTACAGGCAAATAAGTCTGAGAGAAAAGCAGCAAAAACTCTAGCTATTGTTGTTTTCAACTATCTCAATTTGTTGGATTCCATTTTTATTTTCTTTCTTTTTGTATTTTTTAATTGACAGTTTATTTTCAGTTATGATCATCGGCTTTCTGCCACTTGCCAATTCCTTAATTAATCCAATAATTTATGCTTTCTTTTATCCGTGGTTCAAAGTGACAGCTAAACGTATTTTAACTCTGAACTTTTAATTTTTTATTTTTTTGAATCCTTTATTTAACTAGGCAAGTCAGTTAAGAACGAATTCTTATTTACAATGTCGGCCTAACTTAACTTAAGGCATAAATATAGTTCATATGTTTTTATTCCTACGTTTGACAAACGTGTTTGATATAGTTTTGTAATACAATTGTTGTAATTGCTTCTTTCATGTAACAATACACCGACATTACTTATCTCAGTGTTGTCATCATAGATACATGTGGTGTTGATACAGAATGATTTGGCTGGATTGGAATAGAATGAATTGGAGGCATAAGAAGGCATAAGCTTGTTTTATAAAAGACATTGTAGTCATTTAGGGTTGTATATTCCAAATACCAACGCCTGTGGTTGTTCCTTGTTATTTAATGATAAATAGTATGTAAGTATTCTAAAAGTACATTTTGAGAACGTCATGAGTCATTATGTAGGTTTAACATCACCCCCTAGTGGCTCATTTGGGACACAATGCCTTCAACAAGTGCAGTAAAATTTTAATGTACAATATGCATGATATCAGATAATGGACAAATCTATCTCAATGGTATATGTAAGTAGTTGAGGGTAAAATGCAAGAATATGCAAATATGTGTAACACTTTATAATGTTCAGTAATAAGCTATTTGTAAGGCATTTACAGTTTGGTCACCATTTATGATTACACCCACATTTGTTAAATGTTAATCAGCTTTGTATTCTCACATTTATAAATACCTACTATATGCTTTAATTATTCAACACAACAGTGTAGGAGACCACAGCAGACACTTCAACCTCAACATACTGGGTATGAACACTACCACTGCTCTCACTACATCACTGCTGCCAGGTCAGGGGTCACACCAGAGCAGCTCATTCAGATACTGTTTACTCTGAATGAACATAGAGATTGGGTAACACACTAAATAATTCATAATGGTTAAGTAAACAGTTTATTCATAATTTGTTTATCATTACTCCCACATTGTTTTAGCAAGCTAGTTATTCACACATTTATAAACAACTTTTTATAGTCTGTAATAATGATTTATAAGATAATTCATCAGATATTTAATAAATATCTTTATAAACCATTTACTGATTATTAGTAAAGTCGTTTTGCAGTCCCTAATCTAAAGTGAGGACTATTCATACTTTCTTAATACTTTATAAATGTTTTGAACAGTGACCAGTGTAATTTATCACAATAAGATGGACATGCTATTGGTTGATATTCCAGCAGGACCTGATGCTCCTTAAGTTCTCAAAATGACCTAGAACATATCAATGGTTAAACAATAAGCACACAACACAGAGGATGTTAAAGGAAAATATATTGAACATTTTATTCCAAAACAGACATTGTTGTGGTAGTGTGCTGAAGTAGTAACATGTTTGTCTGAAAATGCTGACATTGTGTTTGTTGGCCAGTGACTTTCAAATACAAAGTGTGGATTGCAGTCACTCATGAGCCAGTTCATAGCTGATTACAGGGTAATGGAACCAATATCTAAATACATATTTAACTGAACATTACTTTTAAAGGGTTACTACCTTTAATAACAATACAAGTGAAGTTGTCCAAATATTATGACTTCTTCAAATGGGGGGACTAGATATATAAGGTGTTTATTTCTAAACGGTAAAAAGAGATATGTATGAAAATACCCTCAAATAAAGGTGACATTCTATATGTCACCTCATATGCAACAATTGATCTCAAATCCAAAATGCTGGAGTAAAGAGCCAAGTTTAAAAACAGTTTTACTGCAGAGTTTACACCCACTGGGCCACATATTTGTTGAATCAACGTTTTTTTTGAACTCAACATGGAGTAGACATTACATTGACGTCTGTGCCCAGTGGGCAGAATTGTTTTCAGTATGTAAGTGGCCATAGAGGACAGTATAATTCACAATCTGTAATGAGGGATAACTAGACTCATTCTATATGAAAGAAGAATTATGTCTGTTCTATAAAGTCAATTTCTATCTGAACTTTCTGTGTAAGGTGAAAAGTGTGTTTGTGCCAAACTGAGAAGAGACCATCTGTCGAAAATACCAGACTTCATTACAGGAGACTCCCTGAATATGTTGGTCTTATTTTGATTG
>NW_019944113.1:75591-86315 GCF_002910315.2 Salvelinus sp. IW2-2015
TCAGCTAGCCATAAGTTAGCCATGAAGTTACGCAAGTCTCCTGCCTGCTCAATGCACGTCCGACCCTACCTTAGTTATAGGCAGTTTACTAATCGCACCAGGTTTAGAGGCTCCTGCCTTACACGTTACCCGTGCCAGTTTCTCAGTCCTCAGCCCCTCATCTGCCCTCGTCCCTACGCACAGGTCATGGTCTACTCACAGCTGCAGTAGATCATGTCCGTCTCCTGAACTGCACTAAGAGTATTGGTC
The DNA here is from genome assembly GCF_002910315.2 of Salvelinus sp. IW2-2015. Classification (NCBI taxonomy): domain Eukaryota; kingdom Metazoa; phylum Chordata; class Actinopteri; order Salmoniformes; family Salmonidae; genus Salvelinus; species Salvelinus sp. IW2-2015. The sequence goes on from NW_019944113.1 coordinate 75,841, forward strand.
TCCGTGCACGCATGCTTCACTAGGTCATTGGTCTCCTGCTGCACTAGGTCATTGGTCTCCTGCTTGCCACTAGGTCATTGGTTCTGCCTGCTGCACTAGGTCATGTGGTCTCCTGCTGCACTAGGTCATTGGTTGCGCACTAGGCTGGCCCTCAGCTGCACTAGGTCATTGGTCTCCAGCTGCACTAGGTCATGTGTCCGCCAGCTGCTCTAAGTCATTGGTCTCTCAGCTGCCTAGTTCATTGGTCCAGCTGCACTAAGTCATTGGTCTACAGCTCACTGTCATTCTAAGCTCATAGTCATGGTCTCACTACTAGTCTGTTCCTGTTAGTCATTGGTCTCCGCTGCACCAGGTCATTGGTCTCAAGCTGCACCAAGGAACATTGGTCTCATGCTTCACTAGGTCTGTTGTCTCCAGCATTAGTCCGTCCACCGTCCATAACCCATGTGGTCATCCAAGCTCCCTTACCCAAAGGCTCAGAGGTATTCAGTTTTCTCTCAGTAGGCCGCAGAGGTCTACTCCATTCTCCAAGTCCACGTCAGTTTCCCCTGGCAGGCCAGAGTTCATTCTCCCTGTCAGTTCAGATTTGTTCCCCTGTCATGTTCAGAGTCAGTTTCCCTGTCAGGTCCAGGTCAATTCTGCCAGTCAGGTCGCAGAGTCGGTTTCCTGTCACGTCCAGAGTCCTGTGTTTCCCTTTCTGGTCCAGACACGTTCCTCCCTGTCAAGCTAAAGTATTCAGCACATAGTCTCCCACCTTTAGCCGTTCTAGTTCCCACTGTTCTCCAGTCTAGTCGGCCCCAGTCCACTGCTCTGCAGGCTATTAGGTTCCTGCGCCAACTAAGGTTTGCAGCATTCTGCCTCAGTTAGTCGGCAACAACCAGCCTCAGTCGGCAAGCAGTCAGCTCCATCAGTGCTACATGCCAAACCACCTGCCCTAGTTTCTAGGCCCTGGGTCTGTCCCGCTAGACCAAAGTAGTTTACTGCTCCTCTAGTGTGCAGTTATTACAGTTCGCAGCCCACACCCCATCGCACTATACCTAGCGCTAGAACTATTCGTTCCACAGCTTGATTAGCGTTTTGCAATGTTCGCCAACTATACCTGCTTGCTCCTCAGATTTAGTAGTGGGGTTCCAGTCCCCCTGCCTGCTAGGCCCTCACTCCCTGACCTGGGGAAACCATCATTCCTGACCGCCCACCTCCCTGCCCTTGGGACGACTCTCAGGCCCTTCACACGTGGGAGAACCACCTGACATCGCCTCTGGGGCCCAGCTGCCCACCTTCCCCAGATCCCTGATGATTCTCGCCCAGGGTTCCCAGCACATGGTCCACATGGGAGTCATCGCTTTCAGCAGTTGTAAAAGAGTCAACAGCCCAGCCGCAGACAGGTGAGCTGCAACTCAATGGTTGTGGCCGTCATGGCCACATTCCCCTAGTGCAGTAAGGCGACCACCGTGCTTCAGAGCGCTATGGAATGCGCATCTGGAACACTGCACCTCCCAAATCGAACCCAGAATTATCTGCTCCTTAAGTCCTGTTAGTTGGCTGCAATCAGCCAACCTAAGTTATCACTCCACCAATTCATAGCCCTGCCATTCCCAACCAATAAGACACTTGAAATGCACATCTGGACACTGCACCCGCCGCTCAGGTCAGAGTGGTTATCGGTCCGTCGAAAGGGATAACACAACATTTCGGAGGACTTTTATTGTCGACAGAACACGAATAATCTGAAATTTTGAGCGAGCATTTTCAAGTGTTCTATGGAACTAACAGCTTACTTTAAATCTCACAAATCTATGTTTTGGGAATAGTATGACGCAAATTATGCATTTACACTTTGTACAACATTTTACACAAACTAGCAATCAATTGTTCTGAACTAATATCGAAGCAGCATCGGCCTTTTCCACCAGAGAAGTTGGTTTTTGAGTTCAGCTGCTTTAAGGTCTCAAAATGACCTATGAGGTCAATACAGTGAGCCAATCCCCCAGCCTGCACAGCCGTCTGCCCAGGTCAGCGATGCCGACTGTCCCTTCTGGAGAAGTATGACGGCACTCCATCAAAATGCTCTGGCTTCCTACTCCAGTGCTCCCTCTATTTCGCCTATCAGACAGGAGCCCCCACCACCGAGAGTTCCAAGGTTGCCACGGTCATTTCCCTGCTGACCGGACGGTCGTTGGAACGGGCTACAGCTTCTGGGAGAGAGGAGAGGAGGACTTGGTTCCTATGAGAGGTTCATGTTCCTGTTTCAGGGCTGTCTCGACCATCCTCCAGAGGGCAAGATGAGAGGTGAGAAGACTTTTCCAACTCCAGCAGGGTGCCCAGATCACTGCGGATTAAAGCCTCACCTTTTGGACTGTGCAGCCTCCAGCGGAATGGAATGAGCCGGCGGTCCGCACTCTATTCCACAGTGGACTGCACAAAGAGGTCCAGACAGAGTTGCCTGTCGGTATGACAACATATCCTTGGACGCTCTCATCGCGATGGCCATTCTGTCTGGATAACCTTCTTCGGGCAGCGCCGGTGTCCACCTCGCCACTCTCCTCCCTCTTTTGGCTGTCCTGAATGCCGAGCCGGAACCCTGGAGGTAGGGGCACACACCTCTATGCGGCAGAGCGCGTCGCAGGAGAACAGCTGGGGCTCTGTCCTTTTGAGGCCAGGAGGTGCACCAGCTTCATGCGGTGTCCGGTGCGTCCCAACCGCGACCATTGGGATCCGGACAGTTACGCACATCACAGCACCCCTCACCCTCACCGTGAGGACCCATGCACCAGGAAAGCTTTCCTTCCTCAACATCACCACACCGTACACGAAGTGATCCTCGGCTTCCAACTTCATAACCCCACCATCTCTTGGTCGATAAATAGAAATCACGCCTGGGACTAGGATCCGGAGGACCTGCTTTTCCTCACCCTTTTGGTCCTCGTCGGTGGTGGTCCTGTGTTTGTCCCTTCAGCCCATTATATCTGTCCTCCCATATTGTTGGCCTGTGTTTTGGGACTTTGCCCACTATGTCAACTCATGTTCCATCTCCCCGGCACGCTCAGCAGAGAAACTACTTCCTGTGGCTCAGCGGCCTTTGGTCACATCTGTCCATAGACTTTGATTGGGGACACGGTCGGAAACTAATTGTGCCCCGGAAGGCCATACTGCGGAAGACATGCTGGATCGTGCCTCAGCGACCTGTGGAGCGGTAGGTGGACCAGAGAGAAAGGAAAAAATTCTCAGATAATCTCTCAACAAACAACCAAAATAGTGCTAAAACCAAAATCAAGGGGTGATTGGGTCAGAATACAGTGTGGGTTGTTCTGATGTCTGACAAATAGTATTTGTTCCAATGATTTTAACTGAGACAAAGTGTCATCCCTTGAAGAAGTTTGTTCAATAATTTTTTTAAGTCTATGGAATGTTCATATGGAATGCCACTTCATTTGACTGCATGTGCTATAGTGGCATATGTAACAGTTTAGTTCTGTCCCTCTCCTCGCCCCTACCTGGGCTCGAACCAGGGACCCTCTGCACACATCAACAACTGCCTCCCACGAAGCATCGTTACCCATCGCTCCAAAAAGCCGTGGCCCGTGCAGACAAGGGGAACAACAGAAGCGAGTGACGTCACCGATTGAGACGTTATTAGCGCGCAACCCCGCTAACTAGCTAGCCATTTCACACCGGTTACACATATCCCATACTGCCCTACAAAGGCAAAACGCAGTAACTATGTAATTTATTTACTGCAAAATCTCACTTCAAGTCTTTTTCTGTCTAGACAGACACCAATTTCTGATACTCCATGAATATTCTGATCAACTGCTTGTTCTTGTGTCAGGAAACAAAATACCACATTTATCAGATAATATACCTGGCTATTACATCAGATCAAATTCATAGTTACTGGGTTTTGCCTTTGTAGGTCCAATAAATGCCATTTCATCAACTTCCCTACTGTCAACTTCCAACACACTGACTAGCTGACATGTGGCGTGCCTGTCATGTCTCCTGAGGTTCTGGATTATGTTCAAACTGAGCACTGAATCACCCAAACCAGTTAGTCTGCACAGTTATCCTATTTCCCATGTAAATAGCCTTTGAGTGACCAAAACATCACCCATATTTAAATCCCCATTAAAATGCTCAGTTAGAAAAATGTACTTTTTCTCATCTCTAACTACCATAAGGCTGAAGGACAGGCTAGATGGGCAGCAGAAACATCCAATCCTGTCTATACATTCACATGCTTTCATTATGATTTGTTTATCCACCTTTTGTTCATTTGTTGTCCGTGCGCGTGTGTGTGTGTTGTGTGCGTGGGAGACTCCGGGAGGGGTGCTGTCAGTAACTCAGTGATAAATAGAGAGGTTTTCTCAGAGTTTGTCAGAAGGCAGACCTGACAGGGTCAGACACAGGACCAAGCAGGAGAAGGACCTCAGCATTTTGACCTTTTAACAAATGGAGAAACATGAAGATGTTCAGTACTGTTTTCAAGACGAACTCTTCTTGCAGAAAGGCTTGCTATCGACATCTATCTACATAACACTGTACATCTTCTTCTCATTGTTTCAGCAGTTACAGTATTTTTGAACGTACTGGTGATCATCTCCATCTCTCACTTCAAGCAGCTCCACACTCCAACCACCTGCTCATCCTCTCTCTGGCTGTGTCAGATCTCCTGGTGGGACTGATTGTGATACCAGTAACGACTAGCATAATGGAATCATGCTGGGGTTTTGGGAAATATTTCTGTGTGTTTCAATTCTACATTACTTTCTTATGTACTCTTTTCTCTGGGAATTTGGTCTTGATATCTATTGACCGCTATGTTGCTGTGTGTGATCCCTTATGTACACTCTAAAATAACAACAACAAGAAGATGTGTTGTATATCCATTACCTGGTGTTGTTGTATCATGTACCGTGCTGCTATTATAAAAAACTTTGTAAATGTACAGATACCAAGTAGGTGTTTGAAGAATGTTTTATTGTTGAAGGAATCTGGGTAATACAATTGACTTGTATTTACAATGGTTGTCCCGTGCTCTATTATTATAACACTTTATATTAAATCTTTGTGGTGGCCAGATCACAGGCCAGAAAGGTATTTTCAAAGAGCTGCCAGTGTGTCTGGTGTTAAAACTGTACAGGAAATAAGTCTGAGAGAAAAGCAGCAAAACTCTAGCTATTGTTGTTTTTCAACTATCTCATTTGTTGGATTCCATCTCTATTTATTTTCTTTTTTTGTTTTTTTAATTGACAGTTTTATTTTCAGTTATGATCATCGGCTTTCTGCCACTTGAATTCTTATTAATCCAATAATTTATGCTTTCTTTTATCCGTGGTTTCAAAGTGACAGCTAAAACTATTTTAACTCTGAACTTTTAATTTTTTATTTTTTAAATCCTTATTTAACTAGGCAAGTCAGTTAAGAACGAATTCTTATTTACAATGTCGGCCTAACTTAACTTAAGGCATAAATATAGTTCATATGTTTTTATTCCTACGTTTGACAAAACGGTTTGATATAGTTTTGTAAATACAATTGTTGTAATTGCTTCTTTCATGTAACAATACACCTGACATTACTTATCTCAGTGTTTCATCATAGATACAGTGTGGTGTGATACAGATGATTTGCTGATTGGAATAGAATGAATTGGAGGCATAAGAAGGCATAGAACTTGTTTTTAAGACATTGTAGTCATTTGGTTGATATTCCAAATACCAGCTGTGGTTGTCTTTATTATGATAAATAGTATGTAGTATTCTAAAAGTACATTTGAGACGTCATGATCATTATAGTAGTTTAACATCACCCCCTAGTGGCTCATTTGGGACACAATGCCTTCAACAAGTGCAGTAAAATTTTAATGTACAATATGCATGATATCAGATAATGGACAATTCTATCTCAATGGTATATGTAAGTAGTTGAGGTAAAATGCAAGAATATGCAAATATGTGTAACACTTTATAATGTTCAGTAATAAGCCTATTTGTAAGGCAATTTACAGTTTTGGTCACCATTTATGTTAACCCACATTTGTTAAATGTTAATCAGCTTTGTATTCTCACATTTATAAATACTACTATATGCCTTTAATTATTCAACACAACAGAGCAGGAGACCACAGCAGACCACTTCAACCTCAACATACTGGGTATGAACACTACCACTTCTCTCACTACATCACTGCTGCCAGGTCAGGGTCACACCAAGAGCAGCTCATTCAGATACTGTTTACTCTGAATGAACATAGAGATTGGGTAACACACTAAATAATTCATAATGGTTAAGTAAACAGTTTATTCATAATTTTTTTATCATTACTCCCACATTGTTTTAGCAAGCTAAGTTATTCAAGCTAGTTATTCACACATTTATAAACAACTTTTTATAGTCTGTAATAATGATTTATAAGATAATTCATCAGATATTTAATAAATATCTTTATAAACCATTTACTGATTATTAGTAAAGTCGTTTTGCAGTCCCTAATCTAAAGTGAGGACTATTCATACTTTCTTAATACTTTATAAATGTTTTGAACAGTGACCAGTGTAATTTATCACAATAAGATGGACATGCTATTGGTTGATATTCCAGCAGGACCTGATGCTCCTTAAGTTCTCAAAATGACCAAGAACATATCAATGGTTAAACAATAAGCACACAACACAGAGGATGTTAAAGGAAATATATTGAACATTTTATTCCAAAACAGTCACATTGTTGTGGTAGTGTGCTGAAGTAGTAACATGTTTTGTCTGAAAATGCTGACATTCGTGTTTGTTGGCAGTGACTTTCAAATACCAAAGTGTGGATTGCAGTCACTCATGAGAGCAGTTCATAGACTGATTACAGGGTAATGGAACCAATATCTAAATACATCATTTAACTGAACATTACTTTTAAAGGGTTACTACCTTTAATACAATACAAGTGAAGTTGTCCAAATATTTATGACTTCTTCAAATGGGGGGACTAGATATATAAGGTGTTTTCATTTCTAAACGGTAAAAGAGATATGTATGAAAATACCCTCAAATGAAAGGTGACATTCTATATGTCACCTCATATGCAACAATTGATCTCAAATCCAAAATGCTGGAGTAAAGAGCCAAGTTTAAAAACAGTTTTACTGCAGAGTTTTACACCCACTGGGCACATATTTTTGAATCAACGTTTTCTTTTGAATCAACATGGAGTAGACATTACATTGACGTCTGTGCCCAGTGGGCAGAGATTGTTTTCAGTATGTACAGTGGCCATAGCAGGACAGTATAATTCACAATCTGTAAATGAGTGGGATAACTAGACTCATTCTATATGAAAGAGAATTATGTCTGTTCTATAAAGTCAATTTCTATCTGAACTTTCTGTGTAAGGTGAAAAGTGTGTTTGTGCCAAACTGAGAAGAGACCATCTGTCCGAACAATACCAGACTTCATTACAGGAGACTCCCTGAATATGTTGGTCTTATTTTGATTGATGAAAAAATATGCACAAAACATGTCAAATCCAACTTTCCTTATATTTACTCCACCTACCACCCACACCCTTCGAGTTAACCCTAACAGTCCTGAGGCTCCAGCATAAAAATGGTCTGCAGGATGGCGTGGTTGGTGCCGTTAAGTCTCTCGCTCAGCGTCAATGGGCACTCTCCGTGGAGGAAGTTGGCCAGGTAGCCCTGAGGAGGGATTATTCAAATTAGCCTAATTTTCAGCTCTATGTATAGTCCACATCCCGATTGATTTTGCCGTGGTTGATGCTTCAAGTTTCAGCAACACAAAGCTGTCATGGAAGTTACTTGAATCTGGCCTATTGTGAAGTTAATAACTCTGATTAAAAAAGCCTTGTCATGTGCAATGAAACATGTTGTTTTGTGGCCTACAGAGAGGCAAATATCAAAGGTTAGAGTGTGATTAAAATGAGCCCAGAGCAGACAGTGGCAACCCATGTGGTTACTGTGGAGTAGGCTAGTGTATAATGAAAGTAGCCTTCCTAAAGACCCCCTAGTCATTTTCAAACTGTCACTAATTGTGCTGTCAATTGAAGTTCTTATTTTATGTGTACTAGACAAAATTATATATCTGAAACATTTGTCAGGAATTCCTGTAACTTTGATGAGATAATTATCAAGTTAATACAACATAATGATCACATTAATACAAGATAATTATCACTTTAATATGTGATACTGAAATTATCTCATATTATCTTCTTAAATGTTAATTCCCCAATTTAGGGGACTTTCATTTTGATTCTGTGTTTAATAGCCATATGTATAGGAGTGATTGCAGGGTACAGTGAAAATCTCAGGCTCCGACCTTGAACATGCAGGACTAAGTGAAATAAAATATTGAAAATGGTAATAACATTATATATTTTTTGAAATAGCATTATAAATACTTGTCCATTGGGGTGGAGGCAAAGTAAAAACTGCTAATGTTGTGGGGGGGAATGACCATAGGGGGAGCAGCATGACCATTGAACGGGTGTGGGGACCAAGGTAAATAAAAAGAACAAAAAAATAGAATAAACATATTAACAACTGCAACAGGTGGCTGGTCTTTTCATTGAATGCCTATACATAATCTATGGGTTAGGGCCCAGATTGGCAGTCCTATGGCTTCCACTAGATGGTCAAAGTCTTTAGGACATGGCTTGTTGCAGGCTTGTATTTTGAACAACGAGCTGGTGTATGTGCATCCGTTGAGAGCGCGCCATGTCGTGTGTTGTTCCTTTCATTTGAAGACGCTATTGTCCGGTGATTGAAATATTATTGATTATTTTTAGACAAAAGACAACTGAGAAATTGATTAAAACAATCGATTTTGTGAACATGTTTTCACCGCCTTTTTTACGTTCGCTTTGCGTAAGATTGAAATTCGTTAGCCTATTGTGCCGCCTTTGAGCCAGTGGATTACTGAACAAAATGCCGCGCATACAAACAGAGGTTTGGATATAAAGGCAGGACTTTATGAACAAATCAGACATTGATTTGTGTAACATGGAGTCTTGGTTGGCTGAGTGCAACCCATATGAAGATCATTCAAGGTAAGGTGATATAATTTTACTCGTCTATTTCTGACTCTTCGTGACTCTCTTACTTACCGCTGGTAAATGTTGTATGCTTTTGTAAGCGTGGCGCTGTCCTCAGATAAATCGGCATGGTATGCTTTGCCTGTAAAAGGCTTTTTGAAATCTGACACGTGGGCTGGATTAACAAGAAGTTAGAGGTAAAATACATTTTCTCTCTTTAAATTTTCTCTTATAATCTTTAGTAAGCCAGAACGCTGCTCCCACCTGGCCAAACATCCGGAAATTGCAATTAGCGACGCGCAAAATCAAAATACAGAAATACCTTAATTTAACATTCATCAAAACATACAAGTGTATACATCGACTTTAAGATTAACAAGGATATTTTAATGTTAATATAAAGTGGATTGGTCCATATAAACATCTCTTCATGAGAGAGCCATGAACAAGTACCCTGAGTAGCATGCAGCGTACGGGCCCCGATCACCTGTTAGAGAAAATATACTCTCAGATTTGTCTGGTTATTCTATGCTTCGTATGCGACTTTGTTGCCACTAGTTTGCATCTGTCTTATAGTACCAAGTAGGATGAAACAAAAAACTAGTACATACGTAGATTTCAGTTTAAATTCTTTTTATAAAGCTTGAACAACCTCATTCATGAAAAATAGTGATTGAGTTTTTTCTGTTGATAATCTACTATAGCTCAAACAATAAGATTTATAACATTTCAGCTGCCTAAGTACTGTAATCATGTTTTATATAGTTAGTGGTCAGAGAAAAATCCAACTGATTTCTGGTGCACTCCTCTCATTCATTGATGTCACTCAATCTATCCACCTGTGAATGTATTATTGAATAATCAATTAGTACCATATGCCTTTGAATAAAATGGCCATAGTGCCCTAATGAAGCTCATTACAAAGCTCACGGTGAAAGAAGGCAACATTACCTTTCTTCAACGCTGATTCTCAACACAGGGGCCCCAAATGGTCTAACCACACAGACACCGAAGGCACAACAGTGACTCTTCAACCTCAGGATACTTTAGAAATTAGGCTGTCCCCCTCAGCCACCAACTCCACTGCCGCGGACCGCAAGAAGCTTCAGAGGGTGATACGTGCAGCCAAACGCACCATTGGGTGAACGTTGTTGCCCTACAAGAACCCTACAACACCAAATCCGCAGGGAGGCCAAGAAGACATCAGGGACTCAGCCACCTATGCCCTGTTCTCCCTGCTTCAAACACTCAGACGCAACACAGGAGCATCATGGCAAAAACTGGAAACTGTCCGTGTGTTTCTACCCTTAGAATATCAGGCTGCTGAATAGCCCAGCTATTCAGCTACCTGCTCCCCCCCCCTCGCTACTCCCCCAACCCCCACCGCTACCCCCCAACTGCCTTTTTACTCCGCCCCACCCCAACCACATTCATCA
>NW_019944114.1:0-1356 GCF_002910315.2 Salvelinus sp. IW2-2015
TGATGGGCATTGGTGGGTGAAGCCGTCGCAAAGGAGCATCTATGGGCTCTGGAGTCTTCTGGTAACTACCTGGGACTGGCAGACTACACACTGGTCTCTGTTACTGACTGGCAGACTACACACTGTCTCTGTTACTGACTGGCAGACTAAACACAGTCTCTGTTACTGACTGGCAGACTAAAAACAGTCTCTGTTACTGACTGGCAGACTAAACCGTCTCTGTTACTGACTGGCAGACGGTTTGTTTGAATAAATACTTTTTTGGCTCCATAAAGTAATCCGACAATGTGTGCACTGCCATCTTGTCTATTTCAAGTCTTCTCTTATTGGTCGAGACAGGTGAGTATCATGACATGTGACACTTTGGGGTGGACACCCACYTGTCTCGATCAATGAGAGAAGACTCGAAATAGACAAGATGGCAGCCTACACATTGTCGGATTACTTTATGGAGCAAAAAAAGTATTTATTTTCCCAATTCAAATGAAACCCCTGCACTAGACACAGACATTTTATGAGACTCATGTTTGCATGTTTGAATCGAGGACAAATACACTATCGCCAAGGTTTGTAGAAAATTCCCTCCACTACACCAAACTGTACCCACCCTGTAACTCCCAGTAATGGATACCAAACACCTTGGTTTAAATCACATTATCTGGTTTAACAATTTGTAGATAAGTTACTTGCAGACGCCACACTGTCTCTGTGGCTGCAGGGCAGTGAACATGATGACCACAGAGTAGTTCCTGGGAGGAGCCTTCACAAAGCGACGAAACTTCTCCCCGTTCATACGGATCACAGCTCTCTTCCCTGTCCAGTCCATAAGCTGGCCCACCTTCTCAGACAGCAGGGTCTGGAGGAAGAGAGAAGAGGGGAAAGAGGTTAGGGGTTACAGGTTAGGGGTTAAGGTGTTATACCAGCCCACCTACTCAGACAGCAGGGTCTGGAGGGAGAGATGTGTAGAATATTGCAGACGCCACACTGTCTCTGTGGCTGCAGGCAGTGAACATGATGACCACAGAGTAGTTCCTGGAGGAGCCTTCACAAAGCGACGAAACTTCTCCCCGTTCATACGATCACAGCTCTCTTCCCTGTCCAGTCCATAAGGCTGCCCACCTTCTCAGACAGCAGGTCTGGAGAAGAGAGAAGAGGAAAGAGGTTAGGGGTTACAGGTTAGGGGTTAAGGTGTTATACCAGCCCACCTACTCAGACAGCAGGGTCTGGAGGAGAGAGAACAGGGGAAAGAGGTCAGGGGTACAGGTTAGGTTAAGGTGTTATACCAGCCCACCTACTCAGACAGCAGGGTCTGAGGGAAGAGAAAAGGGTTTAAAGGTCAGGGGTTTACAGTTAGGA
>NW_019944114.1:7745-16378 GCF_002910315.2 Salvelinus sp. IW2-2015
GGGTTAAGGTGTTATACCAGCCCACCTACTCAGACAGCAGGGTCTGGAGGGAGAGAGAAGAGGGTTTAAAGGTCAGGGTCTTACCAGCCCAGTCCATCAACTGGCCCGCCCTCTCAGAGAACAAGTCTCTAGTGTATCTACTTAGGTAGCGCCGAAAGAGGGCACCTTCTTCACCCGGAAGTGCTAACAACGTTTAGGAATRATGCGGATTATAGCTGCAGGAAAGTTCAAAGTCCTAGACCAAGTAGAACATAGCCCCGGCAATATGTGACTTGTTAGTTATTACAATTAGCTAGATGTTTATATATATATGAAGCATTTTGACGATTCAAACAAGCTAGGTAACCGGTTCCTTCCTAAAAGTTCATGGCTAGCTAGCTAAACCTATCTCTCCTAGACCCATGAGCTAACGTTAGCCTGCTAGCTAGTGTAATGATTATGACACCGTGCGCTGAGAATAAAATACCTCCTTTTTCTTCTGTCCGGTTGAAGGGATTCCATAGAAACTCAACATCAACAACAACGAATACAAAACTTTTAGATACATTTTAATCATCTTTCACAGAGGCGCTATCCGACAATCGACTGACCACGGATTGAAGGATTCTCTGTAACATTCCGATTGGTCGATTTTCCGCCTCAAGAGCCAATGGCGTGATAGGGGCAGAGACTGTAAAGAAAGCGAGACACCCCACTCGCATTTTTTTCTGATTGGGRCGGGGCCACTATACATCTCCTTATTGTAATCCTTATTTTAGTATTTGATGAGGTTTGTTTACGTCAACCACCTGTATTAAATAGAGAGATGCTATGCTACTAGCCTCATATACATGAATATGCATAGCCATCTCGAGACAACTTCGATATAAAGTGTTTTTTCTCAAAGTTGCCGGCATGTCACGTGTCCTACTTATATTAGTACACTCATAAAAACTTAAGCATTACAAACTTCTATTCGATAAAAAAAAATTCACGTGGCAAATAAGCCATTCATATTTTTGGTTGACCAAATTAAACACTTTTATWGCCTCCAAACAAAAACGCATTGCTTGGTGGAAGGTGTGGGGGCGGGGGGACGCCACCTGCTGGAGGGAAACAGATTTCACGCCAAGTTGGGCCTCTCTTCCTCTTCCTCTCTGCTATAGTGAAGGAACCGTGAGCTCGTGAGGGAAAGCATGCTCACAGGACAGAGGAACTTTGAAAATGAATTTCAATGGTAAACGGCCTGAGTAAACTATCTTATTTATCCACCATCTTTGAAAAGGAGTCTTGGGTGTATGAAGTAAGATTTGGGGTGTATTCAATATGAGTACTGTTTTTAAACGTTTCAAATAGTTCACTCTGAAACGTTGAAAACAAAGAGTTGAGACAAGTTAAATGAACAGCAAACAAAAGAGGGTTTAAGGAGAAGACACAGGTCATCACGTTTTATAACATCACATGTCCAGTTCTTCTAGATCCATTACACTTTGAAAAGAGTCAATGAATTAACATCAGAATGTGGTATTGGCATTGGTGTGTCATTGTGTAATAAATCGATCCATCTTTATTCAAATAGAGGACAATCTAAATTAGTTATCGCCGTTGCGGTAATGACCAGAATACAAATACTTTCCTATTTTGATTCTCAGACTTTTCTTGAAGAGATATAATATCAGATCCTCTTTCATGTCATATCCTGTTCCACTGTCACTTCCTTTTTTTACGCTGTCACTTCCTGTTCTACAACAGGTGTCAAACTCATAACACGGAGGGCCGAGTGTGTGCGGGTTTTCGCTCCTCCCTTGTATTTGATTGATGAAATAAGGTCACTAATTAGTTAGGAACTCACCACAAATGGTTGTCTAGTGCATAATTGAAAGATTTGAAACCATGCTGACACCAGGCCCTTTCGAGGAAACAGTTTGGCACCCTTGCTCTACACTGACTTCACCGTTATTGTGTGACGCGATGTCTAAAATGTTGTAAAACACCATAATTGGTCATGTTGTTCAGTGTGATGGTAATGAGGCGATACTGTGAGACAACTGTTGTGTAGAACCATACAGAGTACTTAGTGCTATGTACATTTATATAGCTTTATTTATCGGACCCGATATGTACATAACATTTATATAGCTTTAATTATCGGACCCGATATGTACATAACATTTATATAGCTTTATTTATCTGACCCACTATGTATATAACATGTATATAGCTTTCATTTTTTTCATTAAATATTTTCAAATTCTCAACGTTGTGTAATCCGTAACAGAATATCAAAACTCTGGGTGTCAGACAAGACAAAACTCTGCAAAACAGTGAAATCCAGACATTAAATGTAAAATATATATATATATAAAATGTGAAAGCTGAAAACAAAGTTACATTATTTTAGTGTCTGCTTAATATACTGTATGTAAAATATGAATACATTTTTTTTTAAATCACACAAATCTATCCGAGAAACAAAAATGCCTGAAGTTATAAAATCCCTCATACATTTCCCTTATCACCTAGCCATCAGACCATCAGACCAACAGACCATTCACCTCATCAGACCGTTCATACATTTCCCTTACCACCTCATCAGACCATTCATATCAAGTCAAATCAAATCAAATGTATTTATATAGYCCTTCTTACATCAGCTAATGTCACAAAGTGCTGTACAGAAACCCAGCCTAAAACCCCAAACAGCAAGCAATGCAGGTGTAGAAGCACGGTGGCTAGGAAAAACTCCCTAGAAAGGCAGGAACCTAGGAAGAAACCTAGAGAGGAACCAGGCTATGAGGGGTGGCCAGTCCTCTTCTGGCTGTGCCAGGTGGAGATTATAACAGAACATGGCCAAGATGTTCAAATGTTCATATATGACCAGCATGGTCAAATAATAGTAATCACAGTGGTTGTAGAGGGTGCAACAAGTCAGCACCTCAGGAGTAAATGTCAGTTGGCTTTTCATAGCCGATAATTAAGAGTATCTCTACCGCTCCTGCTGTCTCTAGAGTTGAAAACAGCAGGTCTGGGACAGGTAGCACGCCCGGTGAACAGGTCAGGGTTCCATAGCCGCAGGCAGAACAGTTGAAACTGGAGCAGCAGCACGGCCAGGTGGACTGGGGACAGCAAGGAGTCATCATGCCAGGTAGTCCTGAGGCATGGTCCTAGGGCTCAGGTCCTCTGAGAGAGAGAAAGAAAGAGAGAATTAGAGAGAGCGTACTTAAATTCACACAGGACACCGGATAAGACAGGAGAAGTACTCCAGATATAACAGGCTGACCCTAGCCCCCTGACACATAAACTACTGTAGCCTAAATACTGGAGGCTGAGACAGGAGCCTTCATAGTCACAGTGTCTAGCTGTATCCCCAGGTAGACAATCCGATGATTGGGCATGCTCTTTTCCCAACTCACAGCAAACACCAGATGTGTGAGATGAATTGAGGAGGATCCGTGAGGCCACTCGTAGCGTGCTGTGAGCCTAGACACACGAAACACAGGTCGTGTGAGTCCACAGCCGCCAGAGATGAGCTGCGACACTGAGCTCTGAAAAGAGCTTTTGGGGGTGGAAAATCGCCTGGTATTCTCATTGAAGGAAGAAGTCGAGGTTTGAATGACGGGTTCGTCCTGAGTCTTCTCGGCTTCTTCAGTCCATGTCAAGTCACTGAATATAATGGAAGGCTGATTGAGGGGAAGCGTCCCCTTATATAGGGACACCTCTGCTCACATTGGCTGCAGGTGTGTGCATCATTTTCTCTCAGGCTATTYGTTGCCCAGGCAGCAGGGTGAACCACTAGGAGCAGAGCTCCCCTGTGGGGCGGAGCTCCAYGATGTAGAACTGAACTTCAACTCCATCTCTTTGTAACCCCAACAACAGCTTAATTCTTTCTAACCATAAATCATCACATTCTGACTTTCCAGATCTTAAACTACACAAATCTGACGCAGACCTGCCTGTCACCCGAGCTCTCGTCGAACACTGGCCTTCGTGCGACAAYGCTTTTGGTGGCCAACTATGGTTCTGGATTTTGCCGAGTTCGCAGCCACCTGCACGGTCTGCGCACAGAACAAGACTCCTCGGCACGCTCCGGCTGGTCTTCTCCAACCACTCTCCCTGGTCCCATATATCTCTGGATTTCATCACCAGTCTCCCTCCGTCTGAGGGCAACAATRCCATCCTGACGTTGGTCGACCGGTTTTCCAAAGCCGCCCACTTCATTCCTCTCCCCAAACYACCCTYGGCCAAGGAGATGGTCCAGCTCATGGTGCAGCTCGTCTTCCAGATCCACGGACTCCCGGTGGACATGGTCTCCAACCGGGTTCCACAGTTCTCGTCCCGGTTCTGGAAGGCATTCTGCACGCTCATTGGGTCGTCGGCCAGCCTGTCCTCCGGATTCCACCCAACGGCCARTCGGAGYGAGCCAATCAAGACWTAGAGACGACTTTTCGCTGCCTCGTCTCTGCCAACCCTACCACCTGGAGTCAGCAACTGGTATGGATTGAGTATGCCCGCAACACCCTTCCTTGCTCCGCCACGGGTCTCTCGCCCTTCGAGTGTTCCTTGGGATATCAGCCTCCACTCTTACGGGAGTCCCGTAAACTTTCCCCCCCAATTCCTTGGCCCGTTCCCCATCTCTAGAGTCATTAGCCCCACTGCTGTTCGTCTTTTGTTATCCTGTACCCTCCGTATTTACCCTACTTTCCATGTGTCTAGGATTAAGCCCGTGTCTCACAGCCCTTTATCTTCTGTTTCCAGGCCCACCCCTCCTCCCTGTGTCATTTTTGTATGTTTTGTATGTAATAATAGCAGGTATAGTATTGTGTTTAGTATAGCAGGTTTAGTATTGTGTTTAGTCTAGCAGGTATAGTATTGTGTTTAGTCTAGCAGGTATACAGTATGTGGTTTAGTCTATTATGTTGTATAGTATTTATTTGTGGTTTTTAGTCTAGCAGGTATAGTATTGTGTTCTAGTCTAGCAGTATCAGTGGTTTAGTAGAGTTATGTGTGGTTAGTCTTAGCAGGTATAGTATTGTGTTTAGTCTAGGCAGGTATGTATTGTGTTTAGTCTAGCAGGTTATAGTATTGTGTTTAGTCTAGCAGGTATAGTATTGTGTTTAGTCTAGCAGTATAGTATTGTGTTAGTCTAGGCAGGTATAGTTTTGTGTAGTCTAGCAGGTATAGTATTGTGTTTAGTCTAGCAGGTATAGTATTGTGTTTAGTCTAGCAGGTATGTATTGTGTTTAGTCTAGCAGGTATAGTATTGTGTTTTAGTCTAGCAGGTATAGTATTGTGTTTAGTCTAGCAGGTATAGTATTTGTGTTTAGTCTAGCAGGTTATATGTGTTCGTAGTGTTTAGTATAGCAGGTATAGTATTGTGTTAGTCTAGCAGGTATAGTATTGTGTTTTAGTCTTAGCAGGTATTAGTATTGGTGTTTAGTCTAGCAGGTATAGTATTGTGTTTAGTCTAGCAGGTATAAGTATTGTGTTTTAGTCTAGCAGTATAGTATTGTGTTTTAGTCTAGCAGGTATAGTATTGTGTTTTAGTTAGCAGGTATAGTATTGTGTTTTAGTCTAAGCAGGTATAGTATTGTGTTTAGTAATAGCAGGTATAGTATTGTGTTTAGTATACAGGTATAGTATTGTGTTTGTCTAGCAGGTATAGTATTGTGTTTAGTCTAGCAGGTAAGTATTGTTTTAGTCTAGCAGGTATAGTATTGGTGTTTAGTCATAGCAGGTATAGTATTGTGTTTAGTCTAGCAGGTATATATGTTTAGTTCTAAGAGGTATTAGGTTTTAGTTAGAGTATAGTATTGTGTTTAGTCTAGCAGGTATAGTATTGTGTTTAGTCTAGCAAGGTATAGTATGTGTTTAGTTTAGCAGGTATAGTATTTGTGTTAGTCTAGCAGTATAGTATTGTTGTTTGTCAGCAGGTATATGTTTGTGTTTAGTCTAGCAGGTATAGTATTGTGTTTAAGTCTAGCAGGTATAGTATTGTGGTGTCAGCAGGTATAGTAATTGTGTTTAGTCTAGCAGGTATAGTATTGTGTTTAGTCTAGCAGGTATAGTATTGTGTTTAGTCTAGCAGTATAGTAGTATGTGTTAGTCTAGTATAGAGTATTGGTTTAGTCTAGCAGGTATAGTATTGTGTTAGTCTAGCAGGTATAGTATTGTGTTTAGTATAGCAGTATAGTATGTGTTTTTAGTCTAGCAGGTATAGTATTGGTGTTAGTCTAGCAGGTATAGTATTGTGTTTAGTCTAGCAGGTATAGTATTGTGGTTCTCTAGCAGGTATAGTATTGTGTTTAGTCTAGCAGGTATAGTATTGTGTCTAGTCTAGCAGGTATAGTATTGTGTTTAGTCTAGCAGGTATAGTATGTGTTTAGTCTAGCAGGTTATAGTATTGTGTTTAGTCTAGCAGGTTTAGTATTGTGTCTAGTCTACAAGTACACGTATTGTGTTTAGTCTAGCAGGTATGTATTGTGTTTAGTCTAGCAGGTATAGTATTGTGTTTAGTCTAGCAGGTATAGTATATGTTGTTTAGTCTAGCAGGTAAGTATTGTGTTTAGCTAGCCAGGTATTTAAGTTTGTGTTTAGTCTAGCAGGTATAGTAATTGTGTTTAGTCTACAGCGTATATATTGGTGTTAGTCTAGCAGGTATATAGTATTGTGTGTTTAGTCTAGCGAAGGTATAGTATTGTGTTTAGTCTAAGCAGGTATAGTAATTGTGTTTAGTCTAGCAGTATAGTATTGTGTTTAGGTCTAGCAGGTATAGTATTGTGTTAGTATAGCAAGTTAGTATTGTGTCTATCTAGCAGGTTAGTATTGTGTTTAGTCTAGCAGGTTATAGTATTGTGTAGTCTGGCAGTAGTTTTTTAGTCTAGCAGGTATACGTATTGTGTTTAGTCTAGCAGGTATAGTATTGTGTAGTCTAGCAGGTATAGTATGTTTATCTAGGTATGTATTGTTTAGTCTAGCAGGATATAGTATTGCTGTTAGTATGGGTAGTATGTGTGTTTGTGCAGTATGTGGTTTGTTTCCTTAAGAAAGTAATAGTATTGTGTTTAGTTCTAGCAGGTATAGTATTTTAAGAGTATGATTTGTGTTAGTTAGCAGGTATAGTATTTGTTTGTCTAGCAGGTATTATATGTGGTTTAGTCTAGCAGGAATAGAGTATTTGTTTTAGTCTAGCAGGTATAGTATTGTGTTAGTCTAGCAGGTATAGTATTGTGTTTAGTCCTATGAAGTGTATAGTATTGTGTTTCCTAGCAGGTATAGTATTGTGTTTAGTTCTAGGGCAGGTATACGTATTGGTTTAGTCCTAGCAGGTATAGTATTTGTGTTAGTCTAAGCAGGTATAGTATTGTGTTTAGTCTAGCAGTGTTTATCAGCTTATTGTGGTTTAGTCTACAGGTATAGTATTGTGTATTAGTCTAGGCAGGTATCAGTATTGTGTTAGTCTAGCAGTATCAGTATTGTGTTTAGTCTAGCAGGTATAAGTATTGTGGTTGAGTCTAGCAGCGTATAGTTTGTGTTTAAGTCTAAGAGTATATATTTTTTAGTCTAGCAGGTATAGTATTGTGTTTGTATAGCAGGTATAGTATTGGTGTTAGTTCTAGCAGGGTATAGTATTGTTGTGTCGTATTGTGTTTCTAGCAGTATAGTATTGTGTTTAGTCTAGCAGGTATAGTATTGTGTTAGTCTAGCAGTATAGTATTGTGTTTAGTCTAGCTAAGTATAGTATTGTGTTTTAGTCTAGCAGGTATAGTAAATTGTGGTTAGTTAGCAGGTATGTATTGTGTTTAGTCTAGCAGGTATAGTATTGGTGTTTAGTCTAGCAGGTATATATTGTGTTTAGTATCAGGTATACGTATTGTGGTTTAGTCTATGCAGGTATGTATGTGTTTATTGCATGTGTTGTAGTGCAGTAGTTTTTTAACTAGGTAATAAGGTATTGTGTTTGTTAGTACTAGCAGTATATTAATTGTGTTTAGTAGCAGGTATAGTATTGTGGTTTAGTCTAGCATGTGTATTATGTGTTTGTTCACAGTTAGTTGTTGTTTAGTCTACAGGCCAGGTAATATGTAATTGTGTTTAGTCTCGCAGGTATAGTATTGTGGTTAGTATCTGCAGGTATAGTATCGTGTTTAGTCTAGCATGTTATAGTATGTGGCTTAGTTAGCAAGTATAGTATTGTGTTTTAGTTCTAGCAGGATAGTTGTGTTTAGTCTAGCAGGTAATAGTATTGTGGTTAGTCTAAACTAAAGTGTTGTCAGTTTGTCTGTGGTGCATTTTCCCTGCTTTACCAAAATGAGGAGAGTTACACAAATACACACTAGTCAGAAGTGTATACTTAAACTATATACTTTAATAATATAAGCTTTGCAATAGCCATTTTTGACTTTCAATGATGCGCTATCTATAAGTACAAATAATCTTTTAATAGCAAGATCCCCCTCTCAACTTACATGGACGAATCAAGATCCTTAGAACAGTTCACAAAGGTTTAAGATTTGTATGAAGAATATCTATAAAACATAGCAGACAGTTACTGCTCTGTCAACAGTTTCTCATGTAAAGGACACAGTGGTGGCCCCTCCCACCCTAAAGGAATCGGTCTCTCCCTGGTACGACATAGAACAGAACCATTAGCTCCT
>NW_019944114.1:18856-20596 GCF_002910315.2 Salvelinus sp. IW2-2015
TGTGTGTGTGTGTGTGTGTGTGAGAGAGAGAGAGTGTAGGTATGTGTGCACGTCTGTGGTGTGTGTGTGTGTGTTTCACTGCAGCTGTGCCAGTAGAGGAGAGCAGTCCTCCAGTCTGTCCAGTCCCTCTACAGCCTCAATCAGCCCCTCCACCTTTTCCCTGGGTAGGACCGCACCCGCGTTGCTACGGAACTTCTTCCTCAGGCTCTCATTGGTCAGCGGGTTGCGCCAGTGACCATAGAAAGTATCACAGCGTCCCTTCAGCACATCCCCACCCACCAGCGTCACCTGCACCTCGCCATACATGCGGTCGAAGTTAGCCGGGTTGTCTTGGGGATGCTCAACGCGGACACGCCCCAGCAAGGCCAGCAGGTCAGGTCGCTGTAGTGCCTCCTGTGAGAATGAGAACACGGTGACCTCCCCGTCCAGCAGTACAGAGCAGGCATTGAACTGGAAGGAGTGTCTGGCCTGGTGCTCTGACTCCGGGAATGGACGGTTAATGTACTTGGAGTGGGGAACCCTCAGCAAGATGTCCTGGACCAGACCTACGACCTGTGACCCTTGCCCCATCCCCTGTGACCCCAGCTCCCCCAGCAGTAGCTTGTGCACTGAGGCAGCAGCGTCGGCCACCCAGTGCATCCCCAGGTGGGCCGGGAACCTCTTGAACCCCATGTCCTGGTCCTCCAGTAGGAACCGCAACCCCGCATCCTCTGGAGAGGTCAAAGGTTGTGGGGCGTAGTCCTCGTAGAAGGCGCTGAACCCCGCGACACCGGCGGTGTCATCCAGGACCCTGGGCGAGGCCTCCAGTCCTATTGAGGACAGCAGAGCCGCCTCCAGCCCCAGCCGCGCAGCGTTTCCGATGTGGAGGGGTTTAGACTGGGTGGCCGCGTTCGMCATGGGGGCTCCTGATAGGCTGGCAGCGATGGCCAGGGCGTGGCTACACTGAGAGCGTTCCAGAGAGAGGAGGCGGGCGCAGGCTGCAGCACTACCCAGAGTACCCACTAGGACATCCAGAGTAAGGTAACATCAGAGTTTTCTCTAAGAACATGGTACCTCTAAGGCCAATTTTTTAACTGGATGTGAAGTGGAACTGATTGGCCTGTTTGTTGTGGTATTCCAGCAGTAGGAAGAGGTACATCGGCAGAGTAATGTTTAGTTAATAGAGTGGCAGCAGGTGGTGATTCCACTAAATACTCCTACAGACATGCAGGTGTTTAACAAACAGTCCACCCTCTCTGCTGCGTCACCAGGTCCGAATTTGCGGAACATTATTTGGAATCTGTTATTTCGCTCAAGACCACTGAAATAAACTCTCAGGCTTCCTCCCTACGCAGGCTGTATAAACCAGCGCTGTCCTGTCTGTTGCATTATGTCCTGTAGACAGAACTGCTCCTCACTGTAGACACTGTACTCACTGTAGCACTTCCTCAGTAACATGCCTACTGTAGACACCTGTCCTCACTGGTAGACACCTGTCCTCACTGTAGACACTTCTGTAGACACCTGTCCTCACTGTAGACACCTGTCTCACTGTAGACACCGTACTCACTGTAGACACCTGTCTCACTGTAGACACCTGTACTCACTGACCTAGCAGTGACATCATGATGATGAGCTGTTAGCTGGTTTACTCAAGGTTACCGCTCCTACAACAGACACGTTTAGTTTCGTCATCAGACTGTGCTTCCTTAACATGTGACCCCACCCCCTCTCCCTCCAGGTTCCACCCCCTACTGTTGT
>NW_019944114.1:21050-31526 GCF_002910315.2 Salvelinus sp. IW2-2015
GTCTTCCCAGAGAGAAGGTGGAGGGTCGAAGAGGCTGTGGAGGACTAGACAGACTGGAGGGACTGTTCTCCTCTGCTGGAAGCAGCCTACAGTGGGAAAAAAAAAACCCACCACAGAGCTACAGGACCACACACAGAGCTACGGGACCACAACACAGAGCTACAGGTACCACACACAGGAGCTACAGGGATCACCACAACAGAGCTACAGGGATCACACACAGAGCTACAAGTGACCACACACAGAGCTACAAGGGACCACAAACAGAGCTACAGGGACCACACACAGAGCTACCAGGGACCACACACAGGAGCTACAGGGGACCACACACAGAAGCACAGTAGACCAACACACAGATGCCTACAGGGACCACATCACTAGACTCAGGACAATCACACCAGAGCTTTACAGACGGACTCCCACACAAGAGCTACAGCGATCACACCACAGAGCTAAGATGACCACAACCACATGAGACTTATAGGACCACACACAGAAGAGCTACTAAGGACCCCACACAGAGCTACAGGACCACCACACAGAGCTACAGGACCACATCACAAGCAGCTACATAGGTCACAGAGTACATCCAACAACATCAGCAGCTATACACAGTAGGAATACACACACAGCAGGTCTACCAACAGATAATTCCACACACAGGTACTGATACAGGACCACACACCATGAGCAGGACCACTACAGGGCACGCCACAACAGAAGCTACAGGAACACACAGAGCACAGGACATACGACACGATAACAAAGCTTAGGAGATCCACACAACAACTTATGAAAACAGATAGCCACACAAGCTCGAAACCACAGAGCAACAACACACAAGTACCATGACCCCACACACCGAATCACAAAACTCCGTGGAAATTATTATAAATGACTCAACTTCTAAATTAAGTTTAAAATGAAAGATATCTACTATCCAATGTGAGAGACGACAGAATGAGACAATTTAAAAGTATCTTAACATATTCTCAAAGACTAAACATTTAAATATGATATAATCTATATCCAAATTGAGAAGAAGAGAAGACAATGAAGGTATATTAAAGAATCAAAATAGCTAAATTAAAATTGAAGCACAATACATCTACTTCCAATTATGTGAGGGAGGAAGGGATAGTCTAATTAGTACAAAATTATAACTTTAGCGTGTATCATTAGTATTAATCTTAGACAGTCAATCAAAGAACTAAATGATTTAAGTTACAGTATCTTTTACTGTATCCATTTCTATGACCCCAATAGGTTCCCTGTGTTTCCTTGACAACGTATCTCTACATCCTGAAGTGATGTTGACAATAAACAAACAATCCATTTGAAGGATGGACATGTATTATACATATTAATTATTATGAAGTATTTTCTATTTTGTTTAAACTGTCTTGTATCTATCAAACATGTATATTATTTGTAATTCTTGTACTTTGAATCTTTCATTAAATAAAAATATTAAACTTATTATAGCCTTATCTTTTAGTCCTCCTCATTTACCTCAATGTATCAGAAGCCCTGTTCACAATCATAATAATATGGATGTTACCTGACAATAACTACATCAAGATACTATGTATATATATTTTATATATACTATATTAACACATAGATACTATATATATAATTTTATTTCACCTTTATTTAACCAGGTAGGCAAGTTGAGAAACAAGTTCTCTATTTACCAATTGCGACCTGGCCAAAGATAAAGCAAAGCAGTTCGACACATCACAACATATAAATCAAATCAAATCAAATTCAAATTTATATATATACAATTAATAACACATAGATACTAAATATATATATTTATATATACAATAATAACACACAGATACTATATATATATATTTATATAACAATAATAACACATAGATACTAAATATTATATATTATAATATTACAATAACTACACAGAGATACTATATATAATATATTTTTATATACAATAATAACACATAGATACTAAATATATATATTATATATACAATAATAACACACAGATATATATATATATATATATATATACAATAATAACACATAGATACTATATATATATTTATATATACAATAATAAACACATAGTATACTATATATTATATTATATACAATTAGCACATAGATACTATATACATATTTATATATACAATAATAACTAATAGATACTTATTTAAGGAGGCACAAGATACTATATATATTTATATATACAATAATAAACACTAGATACTATATATTATATATTTTATATAACAATATTAACACATAGATACTATATATATAATTTTATTTCACCTTTATTAACCAGGTAGGCAAGTTGAGAACAAGTTCTCATTTACAATTGCGACCTGGCCAAAGATAAAGCAAAGCAGTTCGACACATTACAACAATATAAATCAAATCAAATCAAATCAATTTTTATTTGTCACATACACATGGTTAGCAGATGTAATGCGAGTGTAGCAAAATGCTTGTGCTTCTAGTTTCGACAATGCAATAATAACAACGAGTAATCTAACCTAACAATTCCACAACTACTACCTTATACACACAAGTGTAAAGGATAAAGAATATGTACATAAAGATATATGAATGAGTGATGGTACAGAACGGCATAGGCAAGATGCAGTAGGATGGTATCGAGTACAGTATATTATATATACATTATATAAGTGTCATTGTTTAAAAATGGCTATTGATACATTTTATGATCTATTTCCATCAATTCCATTATAAAGTGAGCTGGAGTTGAGTCAGTATGTTGGCAGCAGCCACTCATGTTAGTGTGGCTGTTTAACAGTCTGATGGCCTTGAGATAGAAGCTGTTTTTCAGTCTCTCGGTCCCAGCTTTGATGCACCTGTACTGACCTCGCCTTCTGGATGATATAGGAGTGAACAAACGGCAGTGGCTCGGGTGGTTGTTGTCCTTGATGATCTTTATGGCCTTCCTGTGACATCGGGTGGTGTAGGTGTCCTGGAGGGCAGGTAGTTTGCCCCCGGTGATGCGTTGTGGCAGGACCTCACTACCCTCTGGAGAACCTTACGGTTGTGGGCGGAGCAGTTTGCCGACCAGGGTGATACAGCCCAACAGGATGCTCTCGATTTGTGCATCTGTAGAAGTTTGTGAGTGCTTTTGGTGACAAGCCGAGTTACCACACAGAGTTACACATGGAGTAAAACAAACATACAGTCAATAATACAGTAGAAAAATAAGTCTATATACAATGTGAGCAAGTGAGGTGAAGATAAGGGAGGTGAAGCAAAAAAAAGGGCCATGATGCGAAGTTAAATACAATTATAGCAAGTAAAACACTGGTATGGTTGATTTGCAGTGGAAGAATGTGCAAAACAGAGATAGAAATAATGGGGTGCAAAGGAGCAAAAATAAATAAATAAATAAATACAGTAGGAAAGAGGTAGTTGTTTGGCTAAATTATAGATGGGCTATGTACAGGTGTCAGTAATCTCGTGAGCTGCTCTGACAGCTGGTGCTTAAGCTAGAGCGTAGTGAGGAGATTAGTGTTCCAGTTTCAGAGATTTTTTGTAGTTCGTTCCAGTCATTGGCAGCAGAGAACTGGAAGGAGAGGCGGCCAAAGGAAGAATTGGTTTTGGGGTGACCAGAGAGATATACCTGCTGGAGCGCGTGCTACAGGTGGGTGCTGCTATGGTGACCAGCGAGCTGAGATAAGGGGGACTTTACCTAGCAGGGTCTTGTACTTTACTGCTTACTTTACTGTGAGACATGCTACCTACATAAACTCAGCAAAAAAAAAGAACCGTCCCTTTTTCAGACCCTGTCTTTCAAAGTAATTCGTTAAAAATCCAAATAACTTCACAGATCTCATTGTAAATTGTTTACTCACTGTTTCCCATGCTTGTTCAATGAACCGTAAACAATGAATGAACATGCACCTGTGGAACGATCGTTAAGACACCAACAGCTTACAGACGGTAGGCAATTATGGTCACAGTTATTAAAACTAGGACACTAAAGAGGCCTTTCTACTGACTCTGAAAAACACTCAAAGAAAGATGCCCAGGGTCCCTGCTCATCTGCATGAACGTGCATTAGCATGCTGCAAGGAGGCATGAGGACTGCAGATGTGGCCAGGGCAATAAATTGCAATATCCATACTGTGAGACGCATAAGACAGCGCTACAGGGAGACAGGATGGACAGCTGATTGTCCTCGCAGTGGCAGACCACATGTAACCTGCACAGGATCGGTACATCCGAACATCACACCTGCGGGACAGGTACAGGATAGCAACAACAACTGCCTGAGCTACACCAGGAATGCACATTCCCTCAATCAGTGCTCAGGACTGTCCGCAATAGGCTGAGAGAGGCTGGACTGAGGGCTTGTAGGCCTGTTGTAAGGCAGTCCTCACCAGAACATCACCGGCAACAATGTCGCCTATGGGCACAAAACACCCGTCGCTGGACCAGACAGGACTGGCAAAAAGTGCTCTTCACTGACGGTGTCGCGGTTTTGTCTCACCAGGGGATGGTCGGATTCGCGTTTATCGTCGAAGGAATGAGCATTACACCGAGGCCTGGACTCTGGAGCGGATCGATTTGAGGTGGAGGGTCTGTCATGTCTGGGGCGGTGTTCACAGCATCATCGGACTGAGCTTGTTGTCATTGCAGGCAATCTCAACGCTGTGCGTTACAGGGAAGACATCCTCCTCCCTCATGTGGTACCCTTCCTGCAGGCTCATCCTGACATGACCCTCCAGCATAACAATGCCACCAGCCACACTGCTCGTTCTGTGCGTGATTTCCTGCAAGACAGGAATGTCAGTGTTCTGCCATGGCCAGCGAAGAGCCCGGATCTCAATCCCATTGAGCACATCTGAGACCTGTTGGATCGGAGGGTGAGGGCTAGGGCCATTCCCCCCAGAAATGTCGGAACTTGCAGGTCGCTTGGTGGAAGAGTGGGGTAACATCTCACAGCAAGAACTGGCAAAATCTGGGTGCAGTCCATGAGAAGACATGCACTGCAGTACTTAATGCAGCTGGTGGCCACACCAGATACTGACTGTTACTTTTGATTTTGACCCCCCCTTTTTTTAAGGACACATTATTCAATTTCTGTTAGTCACTATGTCTGTGGAACTTGTTCAGTTTATGTCTCAGTTGTTGAATCTTATGTTTTCATACAATATTTACACGTTAAGTTTGATGAAAATAAATGCAGTCGACAGTGAGAGGACGTTTCATTTTTGCTGAGTTTACTTTACTGTGCTGTATGTGCAAGGGTACATGCTAATTAAACTTGTACAGCTACATGTGAGTCCTACTAATGCGACTCTGTGCAGCCAATGGCAATGTCCACCGATTAGGTAAACGCCAGGAGCCGCTTGGTGGAGGGATTTGACAGCTCTAACGCAGTTCCATCTCCAACACTATCAGAACACCAGCTATATGGAAATCTGATTGAATCTAGCCCTTAGTCTCTCAGCCTCCCAGCCCCTCATTCCTTTCTCCTGAGAAAGAGGGGGCTGTCATCATGGCAGAGACTGAACAAGTCTGGCTAAACCATCACATCTTGAAGACCGAGGGGTGGAGGAATCAAGGGAGGAATACACCGGCGATGATGATCCCCCAGCGAAGCACAGTTTGTTCTCTCAACATTCATAAAAGCCTGCTTTACCTCTTTCCAGTTGTATGAACATGAAGTGGAGACTACAGACTACAGAGACATGGCCTCACTCCTCTCTGTTGATCCAACTGTTCTGCTAGACTGGACCACGGCCAGGGGGAGGGGAGGGCTGGTGCCTGCTGCCTGTAAACCTGTTGGTTTTTCCCCAGCCAAGGTAGGGCTMAGCTGGGCAAACACACAGGGCTGAGCCCTCGTCCGGGCTTCCGGACTGCCAACAGCTACCCTGTCTAGTCTGTTTCCCTCTGTCCAGATTTACAACCACATATTGATTTAGTTCCACTTKAAATAACAAGGAACGGCAGGGGAATGAGGAAACGTTTCATTTCTTTATTTACCCAATCTTTTCCTCCACTTAGAGACACATTCTGGTCCGGTGGCTGTGGACATTACCTGAATGAGAACACTATTATGATGTGAAATATAAAGACAGTAGGAGGTGTTTCATTGTGAAGTTTAAAACAACTGTTACATCAGAACATTACATGGAAATATGCAGTAGGTCTGTCTGAAACTCTTCCATCCAACTGCTGAAACAGAGCAGAGAGGAGACTAATGAACACAGATAGACACAGTGATCTCAGTAAGGTCAAATAAGACCTGTTAAAGGAGAACAGAAACACAACCCTAAGGAGGATATAGATTCAGAGTAGACTGTCTAAACCAGAGTTCCCCACCTGGCGGCCCCCGGGACGAATTTGGCATGCGGGTGGTTTTATTTGGCACCCCCCCCCCCACACACAATTTTTCTGACAAGAAAAAAATATATATACATTGAAATATATTGAACTGGGTGAAAATGAATGACAGTAACCTAAACCTATCACTGTTACATTGAACTGGGTGAAAATGAATGACAGTAACCTAAACCTATCACTGTTACATTGAACTGGGTGAAAATGAATGACAGTNAAACCTATCACTGTTACATTGAACTGGGTGAAAATGAATGACAGTAACCTAAACCTATCACTGTTACATTGAACTGGGTGAAAATGAATGACAGTCATCCAACATGCTGTAAGAAATAAGGCCATGCTCATGAAATCAAAAATCGTCCTCCCTCATAAACGGCACTGACCACCGCTGATTCAGGCTGTTTACTCAGTACTTTGTTGAAACACCTTTGGCWGCAATTACAGCGTCAAGTCTTCTTGTGTATGACACTACAAGCTTGGCACACCTGTATTTGGGGAGTTTCTCCCACTCTTTTCTGCAGATCATCTCAAGCTTTTTTTATTTTCATGTCTCTCCTAGGGCTATTTCAGAGACCATATTACCACCACACCCTTTAGTCACGGCAATTAGGCCAAGCTCTGATGCTGTTGATGGTCATTAGTAGCCTACTAGATTTGCTAACTGCCTGGTACTCAGCACTCTATTGTCCCTCTAATCACTCTGACATCAGTGCAAATGTTTTCGAAAATCTAATCAAAACTTCATGAGAGACCATTATGTAATTGGGCAAGAAAACAAGGTGATGGCCTCTACTAAAAAGAGGAGGTTCCCATCAGCTTTCTAGGCTAGGCCTACTATATTTATTTCTCAACTTTCCTAATATTAAGCACATTGTTTACGTTTACAACAGTAGTATAGCATACCTGGATATATTTTTTTCCGCTGCCCCTGTTTCGAGACAGGTGCATGATAATGGTCCATTCTAAATCAAAACACATTCCACACATATATTAGTTAGTATATGTAAAAACAAGATTAAATCAAGAATAGTCTGCTGGGTGACAGTATTAGCCTATCTCCTGTGAATTATATATTATCTCTTGTGAATGATGCCCAGCATAAGAAACTTACTTTTTTTGTGAGTTTTTCTAATCATAGTCGCACACCTCCTGTAGCCTAGCCCATAGGCATATATGTTTTAATAAGGTTTGTATCACAACTAAAGTGGCCAAATAACTTCTTAAAATGAAGCATATTAATCTGCTTTACAAGGGGTCTAAATGGCATACATAAACAACACGTGAGTTTCAAGTTTGGGCAAGATCATTTTCACCTRAAAAATGAACCTTTATAATAATAAAGGCATTACATGCATAATCGCAGTTGCTTTTTTTTCACTTTTGATAATGGTGTTTTCATCTACATTCGCTCGCTTATAGCTGAAGAAATAGCCTAATAGTTTATCAACATTTAAAGCTGAACGTTCTGATCTGTTGCGTCAGCCGCATAAAACGTTTTTTTAATGCTWGTGGTTGTATTAATTTGGGATCTATCGCATCCCACAACTGTCCCAGACTATGTTTGGAATATTTATTTTTCGCACAGAATAGAACAGGTCTACTGTTGTACTATGGGGGATTGTAGATTGACAGGCTAGTGCTTTTGCTGTTCGTTAGGCCTACTCATCTTGTTCGCTGACGAAAAGTCAATGTGGACAGTTCTTCCAATATCTGCACCTCGGAATTGTATAAGGATGTGTACAGTTGCGTCCCACGATGTMTTTTGTGGTAGCAGGATTACAAAATGATGTTATATTTATGCACCAAATGGATGTTTTATTTAATAGAGTTCCTCCTTTCTGAGTTAACTGAGTCTTTATGGAGTTTGGGCTGGCAACTGATTAAGTAACGGCTCGGTGATAAAAAACCTACAGCGTTATCAAGTGCTTGTCAAATTGTGAATGAGAGACTATTTAAGTGTGTACAGCCTGCGCAAAAAAAAAACAAAGCAGAGATCATGCCTTTCAAGCAACTTTTTTCCAAATCATCATTAGAGTCTCAACATGCAGCCTTATAATGTATTAAATCTAAACATATAGGCCAACGTTTGTAGAACAACTAAAGTTACATTAATAACTCTACATTAAGTATATAGGACTTCCTGTTTCTTTGTTGACCTCTCAACACAGAAGAGCTGCAGCTGCACTCCCTCATATCGTTTGGAGAAAATATCCTTTCTATTGTTTTTCAGCTTTGATCAATTGTATTCTTCATACTATAAAATACTATAAAATATTGCCACTGAAGTCCAAGCAAATCTTGTCTTCTAAATAAAACTTGTGTAGCCCACAGCCATATGGCATAGCCAGATCAGGGCCGAACATAAAGACAACTCAGAGTATGCTATTCTGTTCTTCTGAAATAGACCATATTTTCTTCATATCATGCTTCTTTAGAGCTGTCTAAAATAAATGATGGATTTATTGTGGTGTAGGTTATATTACATGGATTTATTAGACTTTTTAACATGTAGATGTTCCAAAGGTCTGCATCGGTGTGGAAGCCAGGAGATGCTAAATGTGTTTATGTTAATTAACGGTAAATTACCGTGAGACCGACAGTTATTTGCTTGACAATCACCGACTGACAAAATGTTGTGACTGCCACAGCCCTAGTCTCTCCAGCGATGTTCGATCGGGTTCAAGTCCGGGCTCTGGCTGGGCCACTCAAGGACATTCAGAGACTTGTCCCGAAGCCACTCCTGCATTGTCTTGGCTGTGTGCTTAGGGTTGGTGTCCTGTTGGAAGGTGATCCTTCACCCCAGTCTGAGGTCCTAAGCGCTCTGGAGTAGGTTTTCATCAAGAATCTCTCTGTTCTTTGATCTGTTTATCTTTCCCTCGATCCTGACTAGTCTCCCAGGCCCTGCCGCTGAAAAACATCACCACAGCATGATGCTGCCACCACCATGCTTCACCGTAAAGATGGTGCCAGATTTCCGCCAGACATGATGCTTGGCATTCAGACCAAGGAGCTTAAATCTTGGTTTCATCAGACCAGATAATCTTGTTTCTCATGGTATGACTCCCCATTAGTTCCTACCAATGCAGCAGCTACTCTTCCTGGGGTTTATTATGGATCCCCATTAGTTCCTGCCAAGGCAGCAGCTACTCTTCCTGGGGTTTATTATGGATCCCCATTAGTTCTGCCAAGGCAGCAGCTACTCTTCCTGGGGTTTATTATGGATCCCCATTAGTTCCTGCCAAGACAGCAGCTACTCTTCCTGGGGTTTATTATGGATCCCCATTAGTTCCTGCCAAGACAGCAGCTACTCTTCCTGGGGTTTATTATGGATCCCAATTAGTTCCTGCCAAGGCAGCAGCTACTCTTCCTGGGGTTTATTATGGATCCCCATTAGTTCCTGCCAAGGCAGCAGCTACCTCCGTGGGGTTTATTATGGATCCCCATTAGTTCCTGCCAAGGCAGCAGCTACTCTTCCTGGGGTTTATTATGGATCCCCATTAGTTCCTACCAATGCAGCAGCTACTCTTCCTGGGGTTTATTATGGATCCCCATTGTTCCTGCCAAGGCAGCAGCTACTCTTCCTGGGGTTTATTATGGATCCCCATTAGTTCCTGTCAAGGCAGCAGCTACTCTTCCTGGGTTTATTATGGATCCCCATTAGTTCCTGTCAAGGCAGCAGCTACTCTTCCTGGGGTTTATTATGGATCCCCATTAGTTCCTGTCAAGGCAGCGCTACTCTTCCTGGGGTTTATTATGGATCTCCATCAGTTCCTGCCAAGGCAGAAGCTACTCTTCCTGGGGTTTATTATGGATCCCCATTCTTTCCTGCCAAGGCAGCAGCTACTCTTCCTGGGGTTTATTATGGATCCCCATTAGTTCCTGTCAAGGCAGCAGCTACTCTTCCTGGGGTTATTATGGATCCCCATTAGTTCCTGCCAAGGCAGCAGCTACTGTTCCTGGGGTTAGGCAAACACTTTAAGTGTGTGCCCTCAGGCCACTACTCTACTACCACATATCTACAATACAAAATCCATGTGTACGTGTGTGTAAAGGGTGTCTTATGTGCCTGTGTGTGTCTCTTATCAGTCCCCGCTGCTCCATAAGGTG
>NW_019944114.1:35867-49828 GCF_002910315.2 Salvelinus sp. IW2-2015
CATGGGTCCTGGAGTCCCTTTAGGGGCCTTTTAGGTCCTTTGGTAAACTCCAAGCGGGCTGTCATGTGACTTTACTGAGGAGTGGCTTCCGTCTGGCACTCTACCTTACAAGCCTGATTGGTGGAGTGCTGCAGGAATGGTTGTCCTTCTGGAAGGTTTCTCCATCTCCACAGAGGAACTCCGGAGCGCTGTCAGATTGACCATCGGGTTCTTGGTCACCTCCCTGACCAAGTCCCTTCTCCCCGATTGCTCAGTTTGACCAGCTCTAGGAAGCTCTCACAATCCTGTCTCGGAGCTCTACGGACAATTCCTTCGACCTCATGACTTGCTTTTTGCTCTGACATGCACTGTCAACTGTGGAGCCTTATATAGACAGGTGTGTACCTTTCCAAATCATGTCCAATCAATTGAATTTACCACAGGTGGTCCAATCAAGTTGTAGAAACATCTCAATGATGATAATAGAAACCGGTTGCACCTGAGCTCAATTTCGAGTCTCATAGCATAGGGTCTGTATACTTATGTAAATAAGTTATTTCAGTTTTTTTTTTGTGCAAAATGTCTAAAAACCTGTTTTTGCTTGTCATTATGGGGTATTGTGTGTAGATTGATGAGGAAAAATGACTTTTAAATTTTAGAACAAGGCTGTAATGTAACAAAATGTCAAAAAAGTCAAGGGTCTGAATACTTTCCGAAGGCATTGTATATATATATTATATTGTTGTATTTTTATTGCTGGACATAAAATACTGTAAAAACTGCTCCCCTGGGTTTATTATGGATCCCCACTTAATTTATCTATATTTTAAATCTGATTCTCCGGCTTGCATGATTTAAATGATGTGCAATAGAGTTCCATGTAATCATGATAGGTGAACAGCTTAAAAATCTCAATTTCTCCTAAACCTGGAGTCACGAGGTGGGATTTTCCTCTCGGGTGGCTGTGTAGACTGGGGTTCTCTGACTGCTGTGYCGCAGGTCTCTAGGAGACAGTCCCAGTGATTCCCTTCTATCCTGGTTTCTGTCCACTTCTGATGACGTCACTCATGACTGTGGAATCCTCCTGGAAACTGCTGTGTTTTATACTAGTGTGCAGTCAGTCACGGACGGACGGACAGACACGGACAGACAGACAGAGTGGAAGTGGTTTAGGTTGTCTTTGTGTCTGTTGGAGTGGAGTGTCAATGAGAAGACAGACAGACAGACAGACAGACAGAGTGGAGTTTCAACGAGAGGACAGTGTCTTGGGATTTAATTCCATCCTGGTTTCTGTCACTCTTTTTTAGTATTTATTAGGATCCCCCATTAGCTGTTGTAAAAGCAGCAGCTACTCTTCCTGGGGTCCACACAAAACATGAAACATAATACAGAATGACATAATACAGAACATCATTAGACAAGAACAGCTTAAGGACAGAACTACATTTAAAAAAAATGTAAAGCACACGTAGCCTACATATCCCTACATACACACAAACTATCTAGGTCKAATAGGGGAGAGGCATTGTGCCGTGAGGTGTTGCTTTATCTGTTTATTGAAACCAGGTTTGCTGTTTATTTGAGCAATATGAGATGGAAGGAAGTTCCATGCAATAATGGCTCTATATAATACTGTACGTTTTCTTGAATTTGTTTGGGGGCTGGGGAAAAAAAAGGTGGCTTCTATGGAAACACTGATGCTGTTCTTAACAGAGAACATAGACACATAAATAACAGACAACCGTAAGGATATGGGTTGTCTGTCTGTTGTGAGTAATTCCCAACTGTCTGGTTAATATGCTGAAGTTACTAAGTGACTCCTGGATGTGGTCGTGGTTCTTTACTGTTCCCAGAGGACGGAAAGGTGTGGGTTGGCCAGAAATAGCAGGCTAGAGCTAGAAAACAGTCCAATAACATTTTGTGTTTTGAATAGGTGTTTCCTTGTTTACAACCAGCAATCAAAGAATCATCCAAAGCCATCTACTCATCAAAACATCAATAGGGCCCTGGTCAAAAGTAGTACACATAATAGGCCTAGTAAAAGTAGTCACATCCATAGGGCCTGGTCAAAAGTAGTACGCATCAATAGGACCTGGTCAAAAGTAGTACACATCAATAGGGCCCTGGTCAAAGTAGTAACATCAATAGGGCCCTGGTCAAAAGTAGTACACATCAATAGGGCCCTGGTCAAAAAGTAGTACACATCAATAGGGCCCTGGTCAAAAAGTAGTACACATCAATAGGGCCCTAGTCAAAAAGTAGTACACATCAATAGGGCCCTGGTCAAAAGTAGTACACATCAATGGGCCCTGGTCAAAAGTAGTACACATCAATAGGGCCCTGGTCAAAAGCAGTACACATCAATAGGGCCCTAGTCAAAAGTAGTACACATCAATAGGGCCCTGGTCAAAAGTAGTACACATCAATAGGGCCTGTCAAAAGCAGTACACATCAATAGGGCCTAGTCAAAAGTAGTACACATCAATAGGGCCCTGGTAAAAGTAGTACACATCAATAGGTAGTCAAAAGTAGTACACATCAATAGGGCCCTGGTCAAAAGTAGTACACATCAATAGGGCCCTGGTCAAAAGTAGTACACATCAATAGGGCCTGTCAAAAGTAGTAACATCAATAGTACTATATGTGTACTACTGTGACCAGGGCCGGTCACAGTAGTACACATCAATAGGGCCCTAGTCAAAAGTAGTACACATCAATAGGTCCCTGGTCAACAGTAGTACACATCAATAGGGCCCTGGTCAAAGTAGTAACATCAATAGGGTCGGGGCAAGTAGTACACATCAATAGGGCCCTGGTCAAAAGTAGTACACATCAATAGGGCCCTGGTCAAAAGTAGTACACATCAATAGGGCCTGGTCAAAAGTAGTACACATCAATAGGGCCTGGTCAAAAGTAGTACACATCAATAGGCCCTGTCAAAGAAGTACACATCAATAGGGCCTGGTCAAAAGTAGTACACATCAATAGGGCCCTAGTCAAAAGTAGTACACATCAATAGGGCCTGGTCAAAAGTAGTCACAATCAATGGGCCTGGTCAAAGTAGTACACATCAATAGGGCCCTGGTCAAAAGTAGTACACATCAATAGGGCCCTGGTCAACAGTAGTACACATCAATAGGGCCTGGTCACAGTAGTACACATCAATAGGGCCCTGGTCAACAGTAAGTACACATCAATAGGGCCCTGGTCAACAGTAGTACACATCAATAGGGCCCTGTCAAAAGTAGTACACATCAATAGGGCCCTGGTCAAAGTAGTACACATCAATAGGGCCCTGGTCAACAGTAGTACACATCAATAGGGCCCTAGTCAAAGTAGTACACATCAATAGGGCCTGGTCAACAGTGTACACATCAATAGGGCCTGGTCAACAGTAGTACACATCAATAGGGCCCTGGTCAAAAGTAGTACACATCATAGGGCCTGGTCAAAGTAGTACACATCAATAGGGCCCGGTCAACAGTAGTACACATCAATAGGGCCCTAGTCAAAAGTAGTAACCATCAATAGGGCCCTGGTCAACAGTAGTACACATCAATAGGGCCCTGGTCAACAGTAGTACACATCATAGGGTCGGGGCAACAGTAGTACACATCAATAGGGCCCTGGGCAACAGTAGTACACATCAATAGGGCCCTGGTCAACAGTAGTACACATCAATAGGTCCCTGGTCAACAGTAGTACACATCAATAGGGCCTGGTCAACAGTAGTACACATCAATAGGGCCTGGTCAACAGTAGTACACATCAATAGGGCCTAGTCAAAAGTAGTAACATCAATAGGGCCTGGGCAACAGTAGTAAACATCAATAGGGCCCTAGTCAAAAGTAGTACACATCAATAGGGCCCTGGTCAACAGTAGTACACATCAATAGGATGCATTTAAGATGCAGCCTGAAAGCTACAGTTGAAGTCAGAAGTTTACATACACCTTAGCCAAATACATTTAAACTCAGTTTCCACAATTCCTGACATTTAATACTAGTAAAGATTCCCTGTTTAGATCAGTTAGGATCACCACTATATTTTAAGAATGTGAAATGTAGAATAAAGTTGAGAGAATTTATTATTTCAGCTTTTATTTCTTTCATCACATCCATGGGTCAGAAGATTACATACACTCAATTAGTATTTGGTACCACTGGCTTTAATTGTTTAAATTAGGTCAAACGTTTCGGGTAGCCTTCACAAGCTTCCCAATAATTTGGGTGCATTTTGGCCCATTACTCCTCAGCTGGTGTAACTGAGTCAGGATTGTAGGCCTCCTTGCTCCTTTTTCAGTTCTGCCCACACATTTTCTAGGATTGAGGTCAGGGCTTTTGTCATGGCCACTCCAATACCTGAACTTTGTTGTCCTTAAGCATTTGCCACACTTGGATACTTGTCCTTCTGGAAGACCCTTTGCAACCAAGCTTTAACTTCCTGACTGATGTCTTGAGATGTTGCTTCAATATTCCACATAATTTCCTGCCTCATGATGCCATCTATTTTGTGATGTGCACCAGTTTCTCCTGCTGCAAAGCACCCCACAACATGATGCTGCCACCCCGTGCTTCACGGTTGGGATGGTGTTCTTCGGCTTGCAAGCGTCCCCCTTTTTCTCCAAAAATAACGATGGTCGTTATGGCCAAACAGTTATATTTTTGTTTCATCAGACCAGAGGACATTTCTCCAAAAAGTATGTCCCCTGTGTCCCCATGTGCAGTTGCAAACCGGAGTCTGGCTTTTTTATGGCGAATTGGAGCAGTAGCTTCTTCTTGCTGAGCGGCCTTTCAGGTTATGTCGATATAGGACTCGTTTTACTGTGGATATCGATACTTTTGTACTGTTTCCTCCTGCATCTTCACAAGCCTTTGCTGTTGTTCTGGGATCGATTTGCACTTTTCGCACCAAATACGTTCATCTCTAGGAACAGAGTGGATGAACCAGACTTGTAGAGGTCTACAAAAAAAAATTGTCTTGGCTGATTTCTTTAGATTTCCCATGATGTCAAGCAAAGAGGCACTGAGCTTGAAGGTAGGCCTTGAAATACATCCCAGGTACACCTCCAATTGACTCAAATGATGTCAACTAGCCTACCAGAAGCTTCTAAAGCCATGACATCATTTTCTGGTATTTTCCAAGATGTTTGAAGCACAGTCAACTTAGTGTATGTAAACTTCTGACCCACTGGAATTGTGATACAGTGAATTATAAGTGAAATAATCTGTCTGTAAACAATTGTTGGAAAAATTACTTGTGTCATGCACGAAGTAGATGTCCTAACCGACTTGCCAAAACTATAGTTTGTTAACAAGAKATMTGTGGAATGGTTGAAAACAAGCTTTAATGACTCCAACCTACGTGTATGTAAACTTCCGACTTCAACTGTAACTTAAGGAGAGAAATCAAACTTGGGAATGTCCAGAGACTATGACCACGATGTTTCACTTGTTGTCTACCTTTGAGGAAGCACAGACGCCCATAAAACGTCTCTTCCAGTAACTCTTTAACCCCAGGT
Source organism: Salvelinus sp. IW2-2015 (assembly GCF_002910315.2). Taxonomy (NCBI): domain Eukaryota; kingdom Metazoa; phylum Chordata; class Actinopteri; order Salmoniformes; family Salmonidae; genus Salvelinus; species Salvelinus sp. IW2-2015. The sequence continues at coordinate 41,368 of NW_019944114.1, forward strand.
GATTCCCAGATGAGCCATTATTCTACACAATGCATGGTCTGTTAATATCCTGAACACTGAAACCAGGAAGGCTGGAGCTTTAAGCTCTACACCCAGTAAGGAGACACAGGCTAGCAACAGTGGAAGTTACTGGAAATAACACCTATCCAGTCCTTTCTTTGTTACCTGGTTATTAAGTGAAAACAAAACCAATGTAAAGAAACGTGATCTAACGTGCCTTCAGAAAGTATTCACACCCTTTGATTTTTTCCACATTTTGTTACAGCCTGAATTTAAAATGGATTACATTGAGATGTTGTGCCGCTGGTCTACATACAATATTCCACAATGTCAAAGTGGACYTTTGTTTTTAGAAATGTTTACAAATTAATAAAATATTAAAATCTGAAATGTCTTTAGTCAATAAGTATTCAACCCCTTTGTTATGGCAAGTCTAATTAAGTTCAGGAGTAAAAGTGTGCTTATCAAGTCACATAATAAGTGGCATGGACTCACTCTGTGTACAATAATAGTATTTAACATTATTGTTAAATGACTACCCCATCTCTGTACCCCACACATTCAATTATKTGGTCCCRCAGTCGAGCAGTGAATTTAAAACACAGATTCAACCACAAAGACCAGGAAGGTTTTCCAATGCTTTGTAAAGGATGGCACCCACTGGTAGACACTGAATATCACATTGAGCATGGTGATGTTATTAATTACACTTTGGATGGTGTATCAATACACCCAGTCATGACAAAAATGCAGGTGTCCTTTCTAACTCAGTTGCCGGGGAGGAAGGAAATCTCTCAGGGATTTCACCGTGAGGCCAATGGTGACTTTAAAACAGTTGCAGAGTTTAATGGCTGTGACAGTAGAAAACTGAGGATGGATCAACAACATTGTAGTTACTCCACAATACTGACCTAATTGACAGAGTGACAAGAAGGAAGCCTGTACAGAATAAAAATAATCCAAAACATGCTTCCTGTTTCCAATAAGGCACTAATGTCTCTATTCAATCCGCATCACGCATGTTCAGCTTTACAATGTGATTGAAATTTAAAGGCAATTTAGTGGAAACTGCATTTAGGGTAAACGCTTCATATGTCAGATCACTCAGAAATCACCTTAACATTTCTATCACGGAATCTGTAAGTCCTAAAGTAGTACTGCAAAAAAAAAAAAAAAAAAAAATTGGCAAATAATTTACTTTATTGTTATGTTTGGGGCAAATCCAACACAACACATCACTGAGTACCACTTTTCATATTTTCAAGCATGGTTGGTGGTGGCTGCATCATGTTATGAGTATGCTTGTCATCGGCAAGGACCAGGGTATTTTTTTATGGCAAAATCCTAGAGGACATTTGTTTCCCAGACACTGGGAGACAAATTCAACTTTCAGCAAGACAATAATCTAAAACTTAAGGCCAAATATACACTGGAGTTGCTTACCAAGATGACAGTGAATGTTCCTGAGTGGCCCGAGTTACAGTTTTGACTTAAGTTATATTTTTAAACCATGGCAAGACTTGAAAATGGCTGTCTAGCAATGGTCAACAACCAATTTGACAGAGCTTGAAGAATTTTGAAAAGAATAAGGGGCGAATATTGTAAAATCCTGTTGGGCTCTTATGGAGACTTACCCAGAAAGACTCACAGCTGTAATCGCTGACAAAGGTGATTCTAACATGTATTGACTCATGGGGTTTAATACTTATCTAATCAAGATAGTGTTGTATTTTTCATGAATCTTAAAAAAATGTTCAAATCTTTCTTCCACTTTGACATAACCGAGTATTTTGTGTAGATCGTTGAAAAAATAAGACAATTCAATCCATTTGAAATATCAATTTGTAGCAACAAAAACGTGGAAAAGTCAAGGGGTGTGAATACTATCTGAAGGACAGGATGTCCTCTACATGGAATACTATCTGAAGGTACAGGATGTCCTCTACTGGAATACTATCTGAGGTACAGGATGTCTCTACATGGAATACTATCTGAAGGTACAGGATGTCCTCTACTGGAATACTATCTGAAGGTACAGCATGTCCTCTACATGGAATACTATCTGAAGGTACAGGATGTCCTCTACATGGAATACTATCTGAAGGTACAGGATGTCCTCTACGTGGAATACTATCTGAAGGTACAGGATGTCCTCCTACGTGGAATACTATCTGAAGGTACGGATGTCCTCTACATGGAATACTATCTGAAGGTACAGGATGTCCTCTACATGGAATACTATCTGAAGGTACAGGATGTCCTCTACATGGAATACTATCTGAAGGTACAGGATGTCCTCTACATGGAATACTATCTGAAGGTACAGGATGTCCTCCACGTGGAATACTATCTGAAGGTACAGGATGTCCTCTACATGGAATACTATCTGACGGTACAGGATGTCCCTACATGGAATACTATCTGAAGGTACAGGATGTCCTCTACATGGAATACTATCTGAAGGTACAGGTCCTCTACGTGAATACTATCTGAAGGTACAGGATGTCCTCTACGTGGAATACATACTGAAGGTACAGGATGTCCTCTACATGGAATACTATCTGAAGGTACAGGATGTCCTCTACATGGAATACTATCTGACGGTACAGGATGTCCTCTACATGGAATACTATCTGACGTACAGGATGTCCTCTACATGGAATACTATCTAAGGTACAGGATGTTCCATGTAATAAACCACAAAGTACTTGGTGACACAACAGTCCAGACTGTCAGGACCCGGTGTGAGAAACAGTCACTAATAGTCGGCAGAACCCAGAAGATGAGGCAGACACAGCAGTACTAGAGACGGTGGTTTAATCAAGGTAAAGATCTTCAGGCAAAAAATATAAATCCACAACGTCAAAAGTAAAGCCAAGAGAAGAAATGGATAACCTCCAAAATACAAAGAAAATCCACAAAGTTGTAAGAACAGCAGGGAAAAAAACAACCTCAAAAGACTAATCAAAAATAAACAAGAACAAAACCAGAGAACCTCTGGAAAATCCAACTAGAGAAATATATGTTCACAGCATGGCTGGGCTGGGTGCTAACATACAAACACAGAGCAAAGAACTGAGGAACACTCAGGGTTTAAATACCTACAAGGAAATGAGGCACAGGTGCAAACAATTTAACTAGAACAAGGGAAAAACAAAAGGTTCAAAAAGGCGCAATGGGAGCATCTAGTGACCAAAACCTGAATAGTCCTGGCCAAAACCTGACACAGACAGAATGATATACTGCTCCCTTTTCCTGGAAACCTCTCCTCCTCTCTCTTCTCCTCCTCCTCCTCCTCCTCCTCCTATCCCTCCTTTACCCTCCATCATGGCCTCCACCACCTCCTTCCGTTGAGAAAACTGAGGACATCTACAGTCTTCCATACTGAACATATTCACAACTACTTTAAATGGCTGCCATTAGCAACTAAAATGATGCTTATATCCTAAATGATCCTTATCCTTCTGTATACTATTTTACAATAATTGGTTCAATGACATATCTGGTATATTATTGGTACCATGATTCTCTTCAATTGTTTGTTTTTTTTACACAAAGATTTCCATTATTCTATTAACTATAATGGTGATCCTGTTATCTGATAACACTGTCTGCAGTACCGCGGTTGGCTTTGAATTTCCGTGTCTTCAAAGAGAAGAGGCAGTCGTTCTCCCCTGGCCTAACAGGAAGTTAGGACCTAGGCCTGATGGACGGTTGGGCACTAAAAACAGGAAGTTAGGACCTAGGCCTGATGGGACGCCCATCAGGCTAGTCCTAACTTCTGTTTTTAGTGCCAACCGCCCATCAGGCCTAGGTCCTAACCTTCCTGTTTTAAGTGGCCGACCGCCCATCCGGCTAGGTCCTAACTTCCTGTTCTTACAGCCCATCCGCCATCAGGCTAGGTCCTAACTTCCTGTTTTTAGTGCCAACCGCCCATCAGGCTAGGTCCTAACTTCCTGTTTTTAGTGCCCAACGTCCATCAGGCCTAGGTCTAACTTCCTGTTTTTAGTGCCAATCCGCCCATCAGGCCTAGGTCCTAACTTCCTGTTTTTAGTGCCGACCGTCCATCAGGCCTGGTTCTAACTCCGTTTTTAGTGCCCGACGTCCATCAGGCCTAGGTCTAACTTCCTGTTTTAGTGCGCACCGTCCATCAGGCCTAGGTTCCTAACTTCCTGTTTTTTAGTGCCAACCGTCCATCAGGCCTAGGTCCTAACTTCCTGTTTTTAGTGCCCAACCGCCCATCAGGCCTAGGTCCTACTTCCTGTTTTCAGTGCCCGACGCCCATCAGGCCTAGGTCCTAACTTCCTGTTCTTACGCCCATCCGCCATCAGGCCTAGGTCCTAACTTCCTGTTTTACGCCCATCCGCCATCAGGCCTAGGTCCTAACTTCCTGTTTTTAGTGCCCAACCGTCCATCAGGCTAGGTCCTAACTTCCTGTTTTTAGTGCCCAACCGTCCATCAGGCCTAGGTCCTAACTTCCTGTTTTTACAGCCCACCGTCCATCAGGCCTAGGTCCTACTTCCTGTTTTTAGTGCCCAACCGTCCATCAGGCCTAGGTCCTAACTTCCTGTTTTTAGTGCCCAACCGTCCATCAGGCTAGGCCTAACTTCCTGTTTTTAGTGCCCAACCGTCCATCCAGGCCTAGGTCCTAACTTCCTGTTCTTACAGCCCTCCACCATCAGGCCTGGTCTAACTTCCTGTTTTAGTGCCATCCGCCATCAGGCCTAGGTCTAACTTCCTGTTTTTATGCCCACGTCCATCAGGCTAGGTCCTAACTTCCTGTTTTTAGTGCCCAACCGTCCATCAGGCCTAGGTCCTAACTTCCTGTTTTTAGTGCCCAACCGTCCATCAGGCCTAGGTCCTAACTTCCTGTTCTTACAGCCGCATCCGCCCATCAGGCCTGGTCCTAATTCCTGTTTTTAGTGCCCATCCGCCATCGGCTAGTTCTAACTTCCTGTTTTTAGTGCCCACCGTCCATCAGGCTAGGTCCTAACTTCTTGTTCTTACGGCCATCCGCCCATCAGGCCTAGGTCCTAACTTCCTGTTTTTAGTGCCCAACCGTCCATCAGGCCTAGGTCCTAACTTCCTGTTTTTAGTGCCAACCCCCATCAGGCCTAGGTCCTAACTTCCTGTTTTTAGTGCCCACGCCCATCAGGCCTAGGTCCTAACTTCCTGTTTTACAGCCCATCCGCCCATCAGGCCTAGGTCCTAACTTCCTGTTTTTAGTGCCAACCGTCCATCAGGCCTAGGTCCTAACTTCCTTGTTTTTAGTGCCCACCGTCCATCAGGCAAGGTCTAACTTCCTGTTTTGTCCCAACCGTCATCAGGCCTAGGTCCTATCCTGTTTTTAGTGCCAACCGTCCATCAGGCTAGGTCCTACTTCCTGTTTTTGTGCCCAACCGTCCTCCAGGCCTAGGTCCTAACTTCCTGTTCTTTACAGCCCATCCGCCCATCAGGCCAGGTCCTAACTCCTGTTTTTAGTGCCCAACCGTCCATCAGGCCTAGGCTAACTTCCTGTTTTAGTGCCCAACCGTCCATCAGGCTAGGTCCTAACTCCTTTCTTACAGCCAACCGTCCATCAGGCCTAGGTCCTAACTTCCTGTTTTTAGTGCCCAACCGTCCATCAGGCTAGGTCCTAATTCCTGTTTTAGTGCCCAACCGTCCATCAGGCCTAGGTCCTAACTTCCTGTTTTAGTGCCAACCGTCCATCAGGCCTAGGTCCTAACTTCCTGTTTTTAGTGCCCATCCGCCCTCAGGCCTAGGTCCTAACTTCCTGTTTTTAGTGCCCAACCGTCCATCAGGCCTAGGTCCTAACTTCCTGTTTTTAGTGCCCGACCGTCCATCAGGCTAGTCCTAACTTCCTGTTTTTAGTGCCCAACCGTCCATCAGGCCTAGGTCCTAACTTCCTGTTTTTAGTGCCCAACCGTCATCAGGCCTAGGTCCTAACTTCCTGTTTTTAGTGCCATCCGCCCATCAGGCCTAGGTCCTAACTCCTGTTTTAGTGCCCAACCGTCCATCAGGCCTAGTCTAACTTCCTGTTTTTAGTCCCCGCCGCGTCCATCAGGCCTAGGTCCTAACTTCCTGTTTTTAGTCCCCGACCGTCCATCAGGCCAGGTCCTAACTTCCTGTTTTTAGCCCACCGTCCATCAGGCCTAGGTCCTAACTTCCTGTTTTTAGTGCCCCCGTCCATCAGGCCTAGGTCCTAACTTCCTGTTTTTAGTGCCCACCGTCCATCAGGCCTAGGTCCTAACTTCCTGTTTTTAGTGCTCATCCGCCCATCAGGCCTAGGTCCTAACTTCCTGTTTTTAGTGCCCATCCGCCAATCAGGCCTAGGTCCTAACTTCCTGTTTTTAGTGCCCATCCGCCCATCAGGCCTAGGTCCTAACTTCCTGTTTTTAGTGCCCAACCGTCCATCAGGCCTAGGTCCTAACTTCCTGTTAGGCCAGGGGAGAACGACTGCCTCTTCTCTTTGAAGACACGGAAATTCAAAGCCAACCGCGTACTGCAGACAGTGTTATCAGATAACAGGATCACCATTATAGTTAATAGAATAATGGAATCTTTGTGTAAAAAAAACAAACAATTGAAGAGAATCATGGTACCAATAATATACCAGATATGTCATTGAACCAATTATTGTAAAATAGTATACAGAAGGATAAGGATCATTTAGGATATAAGCATCATTTTAGTTGCTAATGGCAGCCATTTAAAGTAGTTGTGAATATGTTCAGTATGGAAGACTGTAGATGTCCTCAGTTTTCTCAACGGAAGGAGGTGGTGGAGGCCATGATGGAGGGTAAAGGAGGGTAGGAGGAGGAGGAGGAGGAGGAGGAGAAGAGAGAGGAGGAGAGGTTTCCAGGAAAAGGGAGCAGTATATCATTCTGTCTGTGTCAGGTTTTGGCCAGGACTATTCAGGTTTTGGTCACTAGATGCTCCCATTGCGCCTTTTTGAACCTTTTTGTTTCCCTTGTTCTAGTTATTGTTTGCACCTGTGCCTCATTTTCTGTAGGTATTTAAACCCTGAGTGTTCCTCAGTTCTTTGCTCTGTGTTTGTATGTTAGCACCCAGCCCAGCCATGCTGTGAACATATATTTCTCTAGTTGGATTTTCCAGAGGTTCTCTGGTTTTGTTTTGTTTATTTTTTATAGTCTTTTGAGGTTTGTTTTTTCCCTGCTGTTCTTACAACTTTGTGGATTTTCTTTGTATTTTGGAGGTTTCCATTTCTTCTCTTGGCTTTACTTTTGACGTTGTGGGATTTATATTTTTGCCTGAAGATCTTTTACCTTGATTAAACCACCGTCTCTAGTACTGCTGTGTCTGCCTCATCTTCTGGGTTCTGCCGACTATTAGTGACTGTTTCTCACACCGGGTCCTGACAGTCTGGACTGTTGTGTCACAAGTACTTTGTGGTTTATTACATGGAACATCCTGTACCTTCAAGATTAGTAAATTCCATGTAGAGGACATCCTGTACCTTCAGATAGTATTCCATGTAGAGGACATCCTGTACCTTCAGATAGTATTCCATGTAGAGGACATCCTGTACCTTCAGATAGTATTCCACGTAGAGGACATCCTGTACCTCAGATAGTATTCCATGTAGAGGACATCCTGTACCTTCAGATAGTATTCCATGTAGAGGACATCCTGTACCTTCAGATAGTATTCCATGTAGAGGACATCCTGTACCGTCAGATAGTATTCCATGTAGAGGACTCCTGTACCTTCAGATAGTATTACCATGTAGAGGACATCCTGTACCTTCAGATAGTATTCCATGTAGAGGCACTCCTGTACCTTCAGATAGTATTCCGATGTAGAGACATCTGTACCTTCAGATATGTATTCCATGTAGAGGACATCCTGTACCTTCAGATAGTATTCCACGTAGAGGACATCCTGTACCTTCAGATAGTATTCCACGTATTGTAGGGGAACATCCTGTACCTTCAGATAGTAGTTCCTGTAGGATGGACATTCCTGTACTCGATGATAAGGACTACCATGTAGAAACCTGTACTTCAGATAGTATTAGTCCATGTAGAGGAACATCCTGTACCTTCAGATAGTATTCCATGTAGAGGACATCCTGTACCTTCAGATAGTATTCCATGTAGAGGGACATCCGCTGTACCCTTCAGAAGTATTCCATGTAGAGAACTCCTGTACCTTCAGATAGTATTCCACGTAGGGACATCCTGTACCTGTCAGATAGTATTCCATGTAGAGGACATCCTGTCCCTTCAGATAGTATTCCCATGTAGAGGACATCCTGTACCTTCAGATAGTATTCATCCGTCAGACACGCGCAATCCTGTACCGTCAGATAGTATTCATGTAGAGGACATCCTGTACCCTTTCAGTCTCGTCTATCTCCACTGTAGAGGACATCCTGTACGTCAGATAGTATTCCAGTAGAGGACATCCTGTCGTCAGAACATAGTCTCCATGTGAGGAC